>NW_015646289.1:538865-568437 GCF_001515625.1 Sinocyclocheilus rhinocerous | reverse complement strand
GGGGGGGGGGTATACTTACTTCCACAAAAATATCAAGCAGCAGAAAAGTTTTCACAATATTACTGCTTTTTACTATAGTTTTGATTTGTAGTTTTGGTGAGCATAAGATACTAAGATGGTAATGTATATTGCACATCCAGTGGTCTTTATTTTTATATTTACTTTTTACTTCTATATGGCACAATTCTCAGACTTGATGAATAGTGAATAAAATGCTGCATTATTTATTTCATGGTGTGTATTTTACAACCTCCTACATGTCTTGCAAAATCACATACTGAATAAGTTAAAATTGGCTTTAATTTAAATTCAAAAAGAGGTTTCGTATATTTCTTCACAATAAACCGTATGCATAACATTGGAATAACTTGTATTAATTTTAACAGACATTAAATAACACTAAACAAATAATTAAAGCTCAGTGCTGCTCAGTCTTCGCTAAAAGCTGCTTGTCTGAAAAACCTTGAAAAGCGACTGCTATTTTTATCTCAACAACTTCTGACTCTGTGCCCAATCAGATACTGACTAGTATGCCCATGTCTAGACCTAACATCTCAAAAGCACAAATGGATGTTTTTAGTCAAAGCGGGTGGTAGACTTTGAAAGCCGCTTTTACGTCTGGGAGAGTATTTGGAAAGAGGCAGACGGAGGGTGATAATGGATGAAAATTTTCTTCTGACCCCATTCGCTCTCCCTTTGTGAGTGACACCTGTCTTTCAAAGTGATTGGTGCTGCTGACACATCCTTATAACAAGGCAAAAGCGGAAGATGAGAGAGAGAAGTATATTGAAGTGCATCAGCATGCACAAAAAAATGTGAAAGAAAATAGATAAGGGGCAAAGATAGGGGTGAGGCTTAAAAGCGTTTTACTTGCTTCTATTTTGAACATACGCTTTCTTCCTTGTGAGCACACATCCACAGAAAGCAATATCCCGCTTCTAATTCAGTTCAGCTGCAAGAAAGCTTGATTTTCTCAAGCACAGACTCACAGAAGTATCAATCACGCCCTATCTAGTTTTTCATGTAAGTTTTTCATATGTATATGTGTGTGTGTGTGTATGTATATATATATATATATATATATATATATATATACATAGCCACAAGCAACAATCCAAGAACATGTGTGGAGAACATAATAGGTCTAATGGATGCATAAGGCCAATTCTGGGCAAAATAATACTTATAGAATCACTGTACTTATATGTAGACCTCCACGATGACTGCTCAATCAAAATTTAAAATACCACCATCTGAATTTTGATAGGCTCTTAGCAGCCTGATTTTAGGCATACTGTATGTTAGCCTCTGCCATGAATAAGATGCATGAAACATTCGTTCAATGAAACAGTTAAGATTGGCTGAATTCATAATAGCATAACACTATGTATTTACAGTATATGGCAGAAATAGTAAGAGTGTTATGCTAGTATGCCAAATGCATACCAAATTACAAGAATAGCATGCCAAATTTATATTTTCTACGACAGAAATAGCAAAAGTAGTATGCTAGTATACAAATCACATACTGAATTACAAACAGCATGCCGAACTCATATTTTCTACATTTCATATGGCAGAAACAGTAAGAGTAGTATGCTAATTGCCTACTGAATTAAATTTCTTCAAAAAAATGTATTGTAGAATTCTATTCTATTCTGAATTCAGAATAACATAATGAATGCAGTAAAAGTAGTATGCTAGTATGCCAAGCACCAACTGAGTTGATACCTTCAATTATTTATATTGTAGAAAGAGTAAGGGTATGGCTAGCATGCTATTCAGAACAGTGAATTCTTAACTGTACATGGCCGAAAAAATTATATAAGTTGCATGGTACTTGAAATAGCATACTTAATAAATATTTTTATATGGCAAAATAATTTTAAGTATGCTATTCCCAATTCAGCAATTTTTTTTTTCAAGCTGAAAGTCGGTGCTTGATCCTCTAAAAAAAAGTGTCATAACTCATATGTACTGTATTGATTGTGTATTGAATCTCAGATTATTGCTGTTGGTGCAAGGCAACACATTATTAAGATGATAAAAAAAAAAAAAAGTCTTGAATTTTACGGTTCCTCTGTGACTCACACATCCTGCACAGATTATCAGGCACAGCCTGGGTTACGTTTAATTGGGATTTCAGTGGGAATGAGCCACGGTGCCGCACTGAGAGACGGTGTCCAGCTCGCGTCCACTGCTGTCGGAGCAGACAGGCATGCGATCTGGTGACTGGCACTTGCTGTGCCCACGCACTTCCCGTGCCGTAAAAACCGAAGACGGCGCTAGGAAACAGCGGCCGGGAGATTAGCGTGGCAATTAACTGTGAAGCAATTATCAGCCGGCGAGATGAAGACGACTGCTTTCCAAGGTGTTTCTTTATGTGTTTAATAGCTGTAGAGTAGTTTGATAAATTGTCAGAGCGAGTTTGTGCGATGCTAGAATTCACGGCTGACGGATCTGTTTGAGGTCTGATACGGTGAGAACTCAATTAATTAGTAGGAGTTTTTGCCTATCATTAACCCATTCGGACACTTTCTACAAACTATGCAAAGATTTAAGATGCCACCAAATTAACGAGGAGTGTGGAATCGAGGAACATGTTGCCGAATTCTTGCCAGGAAAGGTACCGGGAGGCATTCAGTCGTCAACAATAACATCCATGCAGGCAGAAATGCGTGGGGGGAGAAAAGTCACAATGTTTTCGCTTGATGAACATGCGTCCTTTGACATTTTTAAAACTTCTTTCGGTGTATGATCTTTTTATATTAACTGAGTGTGACATGTCATGCTGTATCCAGTCTATTTATACACATCTTCAGTGGCAGATTAGCTTTAAAGCACTGCAGTTTGACTAACAAAAGCAGGTTTGGTTTGGGAAATGATTACAGATGCACAGTGACACCCAGGTAAGAGCAACGCAAAATGAAATTCATTCAGCTCTAAACGAGTCGAACAAATAAAAGTGAATGTTTTATCACATGTTGCACATTTTTGGCATCTGTTCTCACACACCTTACACTCTAAACGCCTTTTCTGTCGCACCCTCGGTTTCTCGTAAACACGACACTCGCTCTTTGCTCTGCTAATTCTCGCATGCTATCTCTCACCTGATTCGTCGTCAGACTTGTTCTCGTTCTCGGAGTCGGTGAGGGTAAGAGCTGAGTTCTCCCGGCTGGAGAGGCCAGAGCTGCGGCGGGACTTGATGTCGTGGCCGGCCCACAGCTGGATGGCTCGCTCCGGTGAGATCGTGCCCTCTGGGTCGGAGTCCGCATCGGAGCTGGCGCTCAGAGAGTAGCCGCGCTGCAAGAGGCCGATGTCTGGGCAGTACGCGTTCTGATGCGGGGCCGGTTCACAAATGCCCAGCTCGGCTAGAGTAAAGTTCCCTAAAGTGGTAAAAACAAAGCACAACCTGTCAGTCGTCGATGCATATGGAGGGAATGGCCTGAGGCGGCTGTGATTCATCCTGTGAAGAAAGTCATTTACACACACACACTACAGCTATACTAATCAAGAAAGTTAACCAACTAAGCTAATGAACTATTTTTAGACAGTGCATACAGCCTTTCTAATAGCATCACTTGGTAGGACATAAAACACAGGATATCATGACTGTACCATACTTTGGCAACGACTTGATACTAAAACAAAACACATATGATACCAGAAGAGAATTACAGCATTAATAGTGATCAAACAACAATACTGGCAAGAAAAAAGGAAACAACTCATTGCTTTTAATTTACTTGGTTTTTGGTTAATCTGTTCAAATTTGTAATAATATTGAACAGTTTTAAAAAAGGAGTATTATTTAGCATATGAGTTTTTGCTGTGGTATCACAAATCGTGAGATGTCAGTGGTATTGGTATGAATGTTCGGCAATGATCTGTTGCTTTTTCTAGACACAAAGGAGGAGCTATGAGTGCTTTTTACTCTTAATTTATTTATACTTTCAAAAGTATATGAACAAATAAATAAAAAGTCTGAAATGCATGCATGTGTTAAGCAAAATCTAAATGCAGAGTTGTATTGTTACAATATATCATGAAGCAATGATCACTAATTCATTTATGAAATAATTAAAATTGTCAGCCTCAAAGTCTTTTACACAAAGTCCAATGGCATGTTTAAAACAAATGTTATGTACACAAGCTTTTTTGCATCTCTCTCTCTCTCTCTCTCTGTCTACAGTATATAGACAGCATATAAACAAACACTCTTTTCAGATAATTGTGAGTTTTTCCAATGTTTTCTCTGGACGTTGTAAGGCACTATTCTTTGTAAAGCTGCTTTGGAACAATACAGTATGTACTGTGAAAACCGCTTTACAAATAAATTGAATAGAACTGAATTGAACATTCAAACTATATTAAGGCAGAGACTCACAAAGCAAAGGGGGGCAGCAGGAGCCTGAGGTTTAACAGCTCAAATCAGTGGACGTCAGCTCAGACGTCAGGTTATGTGTGGTGCAGGGCTAAGGGGCCTATTTTATCCTGCAGCTCTTTACCTGCTGCGAAATTTCTTTCACAGCATCACACCTCCTACTTTGATGAGTGTGACCATGCTCATGCACACACATAACCTCGACTACCACATTCACAGAGACCTGGACACACACACACACACACACACACATATATATATATATATGTAGCACGTCATCCAAATTAAATTAAAGCACATCAAACTGAATCAATAAACACAACGGAGTCCCAATTAAGGACAGGCTGTGGGAAAACAATTAAAGGATAAGGCATGAACAACCAATTTCTTCTCTCCAGTAATTAAAAGAGTCAATGCATGCCCTCCAATCAGCTGTAAATGAAGAAGCAATTTCATTCATTAACACTCCTTAAGACAGGAATCTTCACAGCGGCTGGGATCGATATTGTTAAAATCAAAAGAACTTCATAGTCGCTTTATTCCTGACTATGTGGTGAGTGGAGATAAAACACAAACCACTTTTGATAGTAGCTCGAATACGTGAGAGGTTTGGCATGACATGCAGGCGGCGCCGTCTCAGTCTCTGTCCGGCGCGGGTGAAATAATTATAATGCTTTAGGTGAGGTACAATTCATATTTCTTCATTAAATAACTTATAAAGTAATTTGAAAAAGTTTCTGTGAGACATAATTTCACAAACTGCGTGAGTGAATCACCGCGCGCGCGCTCTTTCTCTCTCAAAATGCAAATGTCTTCAAATCACATCGCGTCTGCACTATAAGTGAGCTGCATGCTGCACAGTTGACACAGGAATTGTCACTTGCATCGAGGCAGAGTCACATCGTGACTAAAGTTTATAAAATGCATTTTTTTATTTTTAATTCTTGCCAGTGTTTAAACCATTCAACGCTCGCGTGCTCTCCTGGAGACCGTGCCCTCGTGCACACTCGCAGAGCACACACATAACGCCAGGTTCACATTACTTTGTTTGCAGTGCGTATGTGGTGCGTATTTTTTCAGCGCTAATGTTAACGGATTAAAGCGTTCACACTGCGCACACGGTTGCGGTTTGGCAGTGCGTTTAGGAGCGGTGCGTCTGCAGCAGTGCAGAGATCGTTTCCACACCGAGTCTATTTTTGCTGCGCTGAATTAAAGTAACAGCGCATTGTTTGCGGTAAATATGATCATGCATTGACACAAAAATGTAGTAATTACACCATAAATGCATATAATTAAAGTCTACTGTGTTTTACAGTCAACACATAGGCTATGGCTTTTTGGCTAGGTTTAAAGGAAAGGAAAATTTAATACTTACTTACTTAATTACTTAATTTGTATGCTGTGAGAACTGGACACATTTACAACAACTAATATAACTACACAGCTACAAAATAACTCTGGACTTTTCTATGCTACTAGTAATGCTACAAACACAACTAGTACTGCTATCAGTCTAGTCAGACCGTACTGTACCTGACATGAAGTAGCTCAGGAATGGGGAGAGATCCATGTACTCTGCGAGGGCAACAACAAGACAAAACACCATCTTTAATACCCAACAAACTCGCGTTTAACCTGATACATTTATCACATACTGCACTGCTAACATTTCTTCCAGCATCTCACAAATAGGTTTTCCCACTATAGAGTGTTTATTATTGCTTTTCATAAAAGAATAAAACAGGTTTGCATAAAACAAAAACATTTTTGATAGAAAACCACAAAAATTTTATTCCTAGGTTTGTATGTGTGTTTATGTAGCATTTTTGAGTATGCAGGTAAGAGAGACTATTTGTTCCCCCTTATATTTTCATGAACAAATGTACAGTGGCTCAAAAAGTATTGAAGTAATTACCATTAAATGCCATTAAATCCGATATCAAATAATAATGATAGATAGATAGATAGATAGATAGATAGCATATGCATGAAGACGTTTATAAACATTTGATGGATATCTGCAGACTGTAAAGAAACAGACCATCTTGTTCTCTTCTTATGTTTACAAATTTCTAGTACAGCCAGATGGAAAAATACCATAGTAAACCAAAAGAATGGGCATCTTTTTCTCAAACTGGGAATCATTCCCGGAGTGGGGACCAATCCCAAAAACACACTCAAGCCTGTCGAAATCACAACTCCCAAAGGAGGTGGTCTTTCACAGAGAGAGGCTGCAAAAACAAACCCACCATCTTCAAAACCATGTAATGTCATCAAAATGTCTCATAACTTCAATATGTTCTTTTAAAGTTCTTCAAAATACAACATACTTGTATGCGTGTGTGTGTGTATTTCATTCTTGTTTCTTGAACACTTCAGATGTTAAGATTTTTACATTGGCTGGTGGATGCAATTCTTTTTGCAGCATGAGAACTCCTATCCTCCTGTGGGTTATTTACTCAATTACACACATTTCATTACCTCTGATGATCTGGACTTTATGTCTCTCATAAGCTCCTCTGATCAGGGACCATGCCTGTTTCTTCATTGCACACACTTCACTTCACCTGTGCTTACAATGACTGCAGTAAGAGCTACCCCGGATCCATATATTCTTGACCTCTGGCTTTCTATTTCCTGTGCTCACTCTTCTCCTGACAGTGGTCTTCAAATAGTAGAACTCAATTCTTACATGTCACGCATTTGCTGAGGTTACTAAACTACTTCCTGCAGCTAGCAAAGTCAATGGTCTCTGAGGCAGTAAAACAAGTTGTCCTTGTTCTGTAGTTGTCTAAAACACTTTTAATAGTTTTAATAATGAACTAATGTTTACCAGCAACACCATCTGAAGATATACTATTTATAGGTCACATCTTTCATATTTCACAAAAAAATTGCGGAAATAAAACTGCCACTTGTGCACAAACCCATGATGTAGTTTGATCTACATTTTTAATTGTTTTAATGGTAATTTACAGAATGGATGTATGTACAGAATGTAAATTAGATGTTAATACAATTTTCGACCGAACGTACATTGCACATAAAATATCATTACAAAAGTTTGGGGTTGGTAAGATTTTGTAATGTTTATGACATTAGTCTCTCATGCTCACCAAGGCTGCATTTATTTGATCAAAAATACAGTAAAATAATAAATAATATATAATAATAATATATTCCTGTGATGTCAAATCTAAATTTCCAGCAGCCATTACTCCAGTCTTCGTTTATTCTAATATGCTGATTTGGTGCTATTTTTCATTATTATTATTATTGTTATTATTATTTTTTTGTGTGAAAACCATTCTGTATTTTTTCAGGATTCTTTGATGAATAGAAAGTGCAAAATAACATTTTTTTTCTGTTTCAGTGTTTTTCAATCAATAATTAAAACTTAAATTTACTAATTTATTATATTATTTGTTATTAATAATTATTTTAACTGACCCTTAACTTTTGAACGCTAGTGTATAGAACACAATAACATTTCAAATCACAGTAGAAAAACAGCTGCATTTTAATTGATCACCACACGCGCACAACTTAAAATACATATAAAAATAACAGTGCAAATAATGAAATGAATAGCAGAAACAGTCAACAATATGGTAATTTGCATGATTTTTCATGATGTGCTGGAAAACAGTACCACATCCAATTCAGCCGATATCACAATATACTATATATATATATATAAAGGGCTCTGAAAGTCTGAGAAAAATCAACTTTTTATCTCTAATGTATATATGGTTAGTTAACAGATTGTCATATCCGTAAGCTCTTAGATGTTGGCTATTCCAGCTTTATCTGTGCATATGAGGTATAACATATTTACACTCTTACATCAACAGTATGTGCATTTTAAGCTACTTTGGTGAATCTGCCAAGCGAATCAATGTAAATATAAATGCAAATAAAAAAGTAAAACAGGTAGAGAAGGTAGGAGGCAGATCATCGGAGAGAGAGAAAAAAAGTGATACATTATCACAGTGATTAACAGTGTGTGTGCACTTCACATATGTACAGCTGAGTAAGAAGCCATCTGTGCAGATCTGAATTCACAGTTGTGGATGGTGTTATTTAAAGACCTGTCAACTGATCTAAAGTAATGGATCTATCTCTCTATCTATATATCTATCTATTCATGCATCCATAACTCCTCAAAAATGACTTTCAGTGACCTTACCAGCATCTTTCATTTCACATTACATTTTAGGTGCCAAATTAGTATAACATGTCTTAAGAAAAAGTTCAGAACTACTTTCAATAATTTTGAAGACCACAGGGGGGTTGCGTAGGGTCTTAAAAAGGGGCTTTTAGAGACTCTAATTTGACATCCAGTGCTCGTATCCAGGCTGGAGGTGTGTTTCTCCTATGTTTTTTGCATTAAAGCCTTTTACAGGTGCCCGAACACACACTGAGGTAATTTACGGGCCTTACACGCCCCCGAGGACTGACTCAAATCCCATTTTAGGCCCCAAGAGTGGAAATTGTCCGCTGGTCATTATGCTTCATCAGACCCATGAAAGAAGCATTTGACTTTCCTGAGAGAGGGGGCTGATTGGCCATTTGAGTAATATAAAAAGACCTCCGCTTCAGCAGGGGGAAGGATGTGATTTCTGCGTCTAGATCTGCATGCCTCTCTGTGGTCTCTCTATAACCGCCCACACCCCACTACTGATGATGGCGGGTAATGGACCTGCTCCAGGGAGCGTCTTTGTGCTGCATGTTTGTTCATGTTCTGTGGGCTGATGGTTATTATTGTTACTGAAGGCATGCGCTGAGGAAATGGGACTCTGTGGGAACCTGCGAGAATAAGTGAGCGCTGGCTGAAACTTATTTAAATCTGCCACTTGACAAATTGAGACTTTACCTCTTTTAAACGAAACTTTGGGAAGAGTTACGTGAAGGGTACAACATTTTTAAATTGTCACACCTACATAAAATATGTAGGAGAAATGACACACAGTGAATCCAAAAAGCATTTGGACACTTTAAGCATTTTTAAAATGAATAATTGTCACTGTGTTAGAATATCAAACCGAGTGACACGTTGATGTCTTGCAATTCAGACTTTTTTTCTTAAACATCACACATTTTTATTTTTCTTAAACATCACACAATTTTGTATATACATATATATATATATATATATATATATATATATATATATACAAAATTGTGTTTTATATATACAAAATTGTGTTTTACTCAATATATATCAATCAAAAAAAAAAAAAGACCTCTGGCAGAAACAGACTTCCGCAGTTACTTGTCGTTTCTTTATGTAATCAATTAAATTTACAAGCAATTTCAAAGGGAAAATTGTTTCTACATCAATTTCTTTTCAGTGTACAGGGTTAATACATAGAGTATGAGGACGAATAAACCCTGATATAAAGAAAAGGAGGTATGTAGAGGGAAAGGAAATAAATCAAGGTCAGCCTGCTGGGTTCTAGGTAAGGTATGCTATGAAGTGGATTGTGGGATTTTGGTGCCATTAATGAAATGACACAGCTGGCTCTGATCCCCTCTAGATATCTACACGCAGGTCCATTCGCTTTTTCAGCTCACGCACATACACAACCACGACACCTTCAATCAGTCAGCACCCGTTTAGATTTGCCTCTTATTCAACAATCACTGTATTGTGCTCTCCAAGCAACTCCTTAATGCAGTGCTCTATAATTATATTGCTATGGAGACGCAGTTGGGTTCTCCATCATTCGCTCGTGACTGCTACACCTACATTTGATAGAGATACAGATTTTCCATAATTGACTAACGGTATACTGCTCTCCATGGGAAATCAGCTCCTGCCACAGATACAAGTAACAGGTAACAAGTTCATTTTTTTTTTATTTTCACCATAATTCTCACACATAACCTTTCATTTTTTAGACATTTTCTGATTCAAGCACAAGTAACAGGTAACAAGTTCATTTTTTTTTTATTTTCACCATAATTCTTACACATAACCTTTCATTTTTTAGACATTTTCTGATTCAAGCATATAAATGGAAACAGTTTTACTATATATATATATATATATATATACATACACACACACACACACACAATTTAGGGTGTGGTCAGTAAGATTTGATTTATTTATTTATTTTTATATTTATATAATATTTTTTTATATATTTTTTTTAAGCTTTAAGCTTCACTTATTTGATCATAAAATATTTCTACAATTTACAATAACAGTTATTTATTTAAAAATTTTATTTATTCCTGTGATGGCAAAGCTGATTTTTCAACATCATTACACCAGTCTTCAGTGTCACATGATCCTTCAGAAATTAGTGATCAAGAGACATTTTTTTAATTATTATTTTTTTATTATTATCAATGTTGAAAACAGTTATGCTGTTTATTATTTTTGTGGAAACTGTGATACATAAGTATTTTATTTTATTTTGGGTTCTTTGATGAATACAAATTAAAGTTACAGTTGTAGTAATGTTGTCATGTTATTAGTTTTTTATTATGTCTATATAGGTTTTTTATTAAGTTTTAGTTGTATTTCATTTGAGTTATTTCAGTACTTCAACATAATGGAAATGAAATAATATATATATATTGAATGTATTTATATACATGTATATGTATATGTGTGTGGCTGTACATATGTAGATGTTTTTTGGTGTTTGGCTTAGTGTTATGTTAGAATCATTATTATAATCATACCTTTTGTTCTTTTAATATTTTGAATTGTTTTTAGCTTTATTTTTTTGTTTTCATTTAAATGTTTAGTTTTGAAATGTTGTTGTATGCATTTGTCATTTTTATTTAATTTCTTTTATTTTCTTAAATGTGTATATATATAGTATTTATAGAGTTTTAGCTTTTAGTTTTAATTACTTTTTCTTATTTGTAAGTCGCTTTGGATAAAAGCGTCTGCTAAATGACTAAAAGTAAAGTAAAGTAAAGAATACAAAGCTTGAAAAAAACAGCATTTATTTGAAATAGAAATCTTTTGTAACATTATACATTTCTTTACTGTCACTTCAATCTAAAAAAACTTTTTTTTTTTTTTATATTTATTTAACTTTATATTAAATGGCTTTTATTTTGACAGCACTAAATTTAAAACACACAAGCACTTTCTCAACTAGTGCTGAAAAACGCAACAGAAAAAATAACTAGACACGTTTTCAGTATAAAATGTCAAGATGTGACACGACTAGTTACTTTTAATACATAAATTGCACAATATTTTAACACCCTACAGTAAAAATAACGTCTCCCAGCACTGCAGATACCGAGCGGAAACAGCCGCTTCATCTTGGCTGAACGTGTGAGGAACACATCTAGCACGCTGTCTGATTCAGAGCCTCCTACCTGTCCCTGTGACATCAGATCCTGCGTGGGGCGTGCTGGCGCTGTAGGTGGTATATGCTATCATCGGTGGTCTCAGAAGGGCAGGGTGTTAATTGAGAGGGTTGACGCTCAGCAGTGGGCGTCCGGTGAGTTTTCACAGCATACTTTGCTCCCAAGATGCATAGCACATCATTAGGGCCCCCATTAATGTTGGGACATAGAGTTAACAGCTAAGCAAGAACAGGGCCCTCAGTGTCAAACGCCCTGCCCCATGTGAGCCACCTGCACCGCACGGCCACTCAACACCTTTTAATTGGGCCGCAGAAATAGATCTGACCCCACTGGGAGCCATTTTGTTTCTCATAAAGCACCTGACATAAGCCCTTGGTAATAACACCATCACATATGCTGCAAAAGCATGACATGTTTGAAGACCTGAAGGAAGCAGATCTAAATCCTTGGGGAGCGCTAAGAGGGTGAGTATATATTTTTTTGCCATTCGAGTTGGGGTCCCATTGGTGGCATCTGGTTAACAGTTTGTAAATTTGTGGTGACAACTTTATCGAAACATCTGTCTGCATTTGGCACTCCATTACACCCGTATAATAGCTTGAGTTGTATTTACTAATCAATCGAGAGAGCACCAAAACGTATCTCTAATTTATGAGACCTTCAGTATTTCCCATTACACCACAAGCTCGCTGCTCATTACACAAAGTGTCATTTTAACCTCTGAAGAAAAAAAAAAACATGAGAAATGTCTGAATGTTTTACGGAGAGTCTCCAGGCACTGAGCGAGATGCTTTATAAGACTGGATTTGACAAAGTATTAAATACCCTGCACTCGGCAGCGTAGTGCCATAATTGAACCCAAGGGCAAAAGCGCCCCAAATTGCAGCCACTTAGCCACGCTATACTGTACCAAACATTCAATAATTAAAAGAATCCTTCCTACGGAGGGATAAAACAACAGCCTTTAAGATACAGGGAATGCCATCTGCAATTAGACAGAGCTTAGCAGGCTGGTGTCAGAAGAGGTGTCACAGCTGTCCAAACTGTGAGTTTAACTGGCATGTCATGAGTGCTATTAAGCACCAGCTGACCCCCTGATGGCCTTCAGGGCTCAGACTGCCCACTGAGTCTTGTCTTTTTGGATATGGTGCACTGGTACCGTGGTAAGCTCCTTCATTAGGCTTCTCAACCACCCACTGCAGCTGCCATGGACAAAAGGGTGTTCGGAGGTAGGACTTGAAGGACCGAGACCCATAACTAGGGACATAACTAGTAACCTATATTATTATATCTGTAAGTTGTTTGCAGTTGCCAAGCAATGTATTAGCTTTAATATAGAGCTCACATGTTTTTATTTATAGTCATTTCATGTCAGCAGCTTTAAGCATAAATCCAATCAGAAAAAGTCATAGTTTTTAACCTTATCTTTATAAAAGGTAAAATGGCCCCATGCCAATCCTGCAAGCTATTCTAATTTTAAACTAGCTGTTTGTGAAGGGTATGGCACTTTTCACACGCACACACACAATAAAAAATAAACTAACAAAACTAATTTTAAAAAATGCTGTTATTAGTAGTAGTAGTAAAAATAATCATATAAATAGTATTTGCTACCAAAAAGAAAAAAAAAATTATTTGGACTAAATAGCAGAGGCCATGTGTACATATATGCATATACAATTACATTTTTCATTAAATGATTCAGCCCTCATGGGAATCAAGATAACATAATGAAACAATGTTGGCTGTGATCATAATGTGCATTTGCCTTGAGAGATTCCAGAACAGATTAATGGCTTTCAGCAAGAATATGCCATATTAAATTCTTAAAAGATTAAGCGACATGTTAATGCAATTATTGTAAGCCTGCTGGCATATATGTACAACCTAAGATCAGCCGTGAGTGGAGACTGTCCAAATACCAAATATGCATTGTTAAATGTATAATTCTTAAATGCTAATTCTGAGTACTGGGACAGAACACACTACGAAACTGGAGAACAACAACAACAACAACAACAAAAAACAACCTCATAATCAACTATTGATTAACGATTAATCTATCGACTAATTTATCGATTAATCTAAACGATTAATTTCCCACAAAAAAATCAACAATTTTACTTAAGAATATTTTATTAAACTATATTTTATTAAACCAAATGAAATCCAAATTTCTATGAAATCCTTTTTTTAAAGCAAAAGTAAAGTGCAACAAGAAGCAAGTGTCCATCTCATAGTCCAAATCACTGAATCGATTAATCTATCGACTAATTTATCGATTAATCTAAATGATTAATTTCCCACAAAAAAAATCAGCAATTTTACTTAAGAATATTTTATTAAACTATATTTTATTAAACCAAATGAAATCCAATTTTTTTTTAAGCAAAAGTAAAGTGCAACATAGAGTGCAAGAAGCAAGTGTCCATCTCATAGTCCAAATCACTGAAATCAAAGTTCAGTATTATAGTGTAAGAATGACAACATATCCACATGTTCTAGTCTACTAATAATAAAATTATAATCAAAAAACACTTTTTAAAGGAGTATTTACCAGAAATGTTATTTACCAGAATTTATTTAGGAGAAAAATGCAAATGTGCAGTATTTCTGAAAAAAAAGAAGAAGAAAAAAACGCCATTAAAATTTATTTTAAATAAAATCAATGAATTGGAGATGCTTTTGATTATTAAAATGTAATGGAACCATTAAAATGGAATCCAGAAAATAATGGAAAACAGAATTTGTTAAAGATAAAACTGTAGAACTCAATTAATTAGACAGGCTTTTTGATTAATACAATTTTATTTAACCATTAAAACTGAATGAAAAAATAAAAATGGAAAAAAAACTGAATTTGGAAATAAAACGGATTACATAGGGCCCTATAATTATAAATAATTTTTTTGTGGTAATAAAAATAGATGTAAGTGAACAATAGTCTTTAAAATTACTTAAAATACATATATAATAGCAATGAGGCAATAATAATTAGTTCAAATAAAGTATCAAAAGCAAGAAATCATATGGTTTTATTGAACAAAACTGTTAAAATACATAATGTATTATAAACAATAGAGCTAATGTAAATTACGCATTACAACAAGGGCCTGCAGAGGGCGCCAACGGCCTGATGATTGTTTTTACACATTGCTGTGCGATCTTATGCTTGTTTAATATTGACCAAGCTCCATTTAATTTAAATGTCCACTTAATCTTTAATATTTTGCCATTTCTTTAGGACAGAAATGCTATGGCCACTGTAATTAAATGAATATGTGGACATCAAAACGTGTAAACTCAGAGTGAGGGTTTGAAACCGCGATGTTTTCTCCTGAGTTTGCATATATTTATAAATGATTTACCTTACAAATCGGATGAAATGGTGCATGTTGCGTTCCCAGATGAATGTTATAATAAACCCAAACTCACAACAACATGCAGAGATGGAGTTTCAGCCGCTCCTCACATGTAAATGATAACAGTTCCTGTGGAACTACTGTGAACGGAGCCGCTGTGTGACGCACGTACTTAACCTAGACGCATGTAAATAATTAAAGCGCATATACTGCATTAGAACTGCATCACATATAATTATTTAATTAAATCGTAGCGTTTGTGAATTCACAATTATGCTTAATTATGATTTTTAAATGGGTTTAATATATCATGCAGCCTTGGGAAACGGTCTAAATGTGTTTTACGGATTCTCGTCCGTGAAATGCGCCACTTCCAGTATTTTGATGGTTAGTCGACGAGAGCAAAATGAAGTCGAGGATTTGTAAAAATCGAATAGTCGAATAAAATCGACGAATCGCGACAGCCCTAGTCAGATACAAAAATAATGTGTCAAAAAGGTATCATACACTACAGTGAGTTAATGAATTGAGATTACAGAGTGGTTTCAAATGATTTTCAGCTTGATCTATTGAACTGGTACCAAAGTGAGACAGAACATCTTTAGGTGTTGAGCTAAATTTTGTACTTGACCAGTTTTTGTTTTTCTAATGTTGCAAATGCATGACAGAATTGACACAAAGTTTTGACAGAAAATAAGCACTTAAATACTTACTTAAATAAAGACTAAATTAATATAATATATATAATTTACATATACACTATTCTAATAATAATAATAAATTAATTATTAATCAATTTTTTTATTATTATATTTAATTAATTATAAAATAAATAAAAATAGAAGAAAAAAAACAGATTTATAAATAATGGACAAATTAAGTTGGTCTGAGGACAAATGGTTTTAAGGGTAGTGAGGAAATTGTTTTTATAAAATAAAGAGAAATCAACTGAAATGGTACATTCTTTTTAAAACGTGCAAATGAAAATGTTGCTATTTGATAAACTAATGCAAGGTAATGCAGTTAAGGTTTTGTACCATGTCTAAAGGATCAATGTTTGAACATATTTCTGATGTTTTTGGGGTTAATTAAATACCCGAGGCATACAAATCTTTGCCTTGAATTGAACTTCTTTGCTTGTATGCCCTGACAAGCAGTTACAGTCAGAGGAGGCGTCTGAAGATTCAGGGACACTTGAAACCAATTCCCAAGCCATCAATGAGCAAACAAGAAAACTCTCAGCTGTCTCAAGGTTGATGTGAAAAGAGTTTCAGGGTGTTGGGGAGAGTGGACGAGGCTACAGGGCAATGAGAAATAGAATGTGACGAGGACAGCGAGAGACAGAGAGGGAGAGACTGCATTTAATCTCACAGTCTTTTATATTTAATACCCGCAGGTTCTTTTGTTCTCCATTTGATCTTTTCCTGCCTAGATTTACTGCGATACACCAACAAAGCACAGAATCAACAAAATAAAATAATCAATGAAATGCGTGACTTGACAGCTTGTTCCACATCAAAACAGCAGCCGTGGGGTGATGAGAGTGGGACGGAGAGGGAAAAGTCGAGTACAATGTCACAAACAAACTGCTGACGGGCTCCTTAACAGAATATGACTAGCTCCTTCTTGCTTCTCTCTGAATACCACGCGCAAGGTATCAGCTTGTTTTAGATCGCTCATAAAGTAGGAATTAGGGGTTAGGCAGAATGCCGTGGTCCTCTGAAATCCACAACAGAGCCTGTGACGTTTGGAACAAGAACCAACACACAAATCCAGGATCAAACTGGATCCAAACAAACACCCAGAGGGACCGCTAAAGCTCCTGATGTGAAACTCATTAGTTCGGCAACTAATTGTCATTCTGTGTGGCGTGACAAGTGATGACCGTCTATAAAAGACCCAGATGCACATTTAATACAGTCAGGTAGGGCTGTCATTGTCAATTGATTGAAAAGTTCATTTTTTATCATTTTATTTATTTATTTAAATTTATAATTAATTGCACTAATTTAACAAATTAAATTAGCCTCCCTACAAAAAAAAGTGCTGTCAATAGTGTCCTCAACACAAATGCTGAGAAGCAACAAATAAAAAGCTTGCTGCAGTTGATGGTGTTGCAGGACGGGCCGTCTCTACTGAAGGCCTGTGCAGACACTGATGTGCCTCTACAGACACTGATGTGCCCCTGCAGGGGTGTGAAGACATAGAGGGGCGGAGAGTGATGGAACATTCGATCTACTGCCCTACTGCTCGCAGCTGGACCGTACGCTTGAGAGCCACCAGTGAGCCAAAGAGCCCAGCTCAGGTTTCATTTTCACCTAAGAGGGGCCATTACTGAGACGTCTAACACATCTGTTTATAGAAATAAGTGGCCAGATCAATTATAATCAAAGCACGGGATACTAGGAATCTACCTCACCTCATCAATTCAATACTATGTCATTTACAACCATTTTGACTGATTAAGTGCAATTTTCCACTGTTCTGGCTAAAATGCCACTCCTAACAACTAATCGTAAATTACTTAAAGCGATAGTCCACACAACAATGGAAATTCTGGCGTTATTTACACATTCTCATGTTGTTCCAAATCTGTATGCATTTTTATTTTATCTGTGGAACAGAAAATGGTATTTTGTTTCGTTCCCAGTGACTTCAACTGTATTTTTTGTTTATATAATGGAAGTCAAAGGGAACTAAAAGTGTTTGGTCACCAACATTCTTAAATATCTTCTATTATGCTCCACAGGAGAAAAAAAAAAAAAGAAAGCCATATAGGTTTGGATTGACATGAGGGTTAGTAAATAATGACAATTTAAATTTTGGGGTGGGTTATCTTTTAATTATAATTCAAAAATGGAGAGATTTTATGTGTGTGCATGCAGTTTGTATATTTTTGAGTGAAGTAATTATTTTAACAATACATGTAATTGACTATTTCTGGCTAAATGTAAATAAACAGATTATTAAAAACGTTTACCTTTTTATTCTTCTTCAGTGTGATCTTAATGAAATGGCTAAGATCTAATAATTACTCTAAGATCTTTAAAAAGAATTACAACTTGAAAACTGGCTGCATAAAGCTAATAGGAATGTGCTGCTATTAAAATTCTTAATTGCTATTAAAAAAATGTAAAAATATATTTTCTTAATTATTTATGACTTTTTAGTCATTTTCCACTAACCAATTTATATTATAAAAATGTTATACTATTTCGTATAGATAAAATGCTTTAAACGAAGTTAACAATAAAACACTTAAAATCTAAATCACTAGTTTTAAATGCTACAAGTGAATCATCATTGTAACATACAGTATAAAATAGATGTTCAATTTGAGATTTGCTATGAATTACATTTAATTAAATTAATGTTTTATTTATTTATTTTTATTCATTTATTATATATTTTTTTGTTGTTAAGATTACCTATAAGTGAGTGTTAGATGATGGCAAAATATGAACTGGAAACAAGCACAACCAATTAAGTATGTATGTATGTATGTATGAATGAATGAATGAATGAATGAATGAATGAATGAGAAAGATGACAAGTGAAAAGTACTTTTAAGATGAAAAGTAACATGTATCCCTAAAAAATACAAAACATATAGTACACACAAAAAAAGTACTCCATGAATGCTTTAAGTACAGTATTAATGTTGTCTGATTGACAATCCTGACCTGTGAGCATGTCCTCATATCCCACAGAGCAAAGAGACTTAAAGTGTAGAGCATTAAGAGTCAAATCTGCTCTCAGCGTGACTCAGAGGAGCATTAGGAGCATGCAGCGTCTCCAAACACCAAATGGAGTCAGAGTGAAAGGTTGGACTGTTCATTCGGACAGAAAATAGCTCTCTTAAAAAGTTGAAAAGTAATATTTCGCTTCCTCTCCGCGCAACCGTTAACGTGGGCCGTGATGACTATGTGAGTGAGCGGGAGAGAGCAGCATAATTTGGCAGTGCCCTTTGAGTGCTGTTACATATGGCCCCTGCACGCTGTTAGTCTCCCGTGGCAACACTTCCCACGGATGCATCTGCAGTCAGAGAGCCGCTATCGCCTTAAGTAGCCGAGCGGCATCAATCTGACGGTCACCAACTCTCTGCTTCTCCACAGCCGCTGCGCCTGTCAGTCTGTCTATCTGTCCTCCCTCCAACCAGCTCTCTACACCTACCCATAATTCTTGCTCACTGTCACTGTCACCGCACGTCCCCCAGGGACCGCAGGCCACTCCACCCCGGGCTGCGAGAGCTCTGGGATCTGTTGTCAGCGGCTAAGTGCTGTGGCAAGAAACAGTTGAATGGAGGGAGAGAAAAGAGGCTGCAATCTCTCCGGCGGGTTTGTCTTCCTCTTTCGCTCGGTCTGGCTGTGATCAATGACATCGAGTTGGAATCCATTTGGGTGCAATCAATGCGGCACCGGCAGCGGCTCACGCAGAGGACGACTCGCAGGCCTGACACCGCCTTTTTCAAAGATGACCCATCCACGGCTTCGCTCCGGATCCACGGCAGCCTGCTCATTATAACACCATAGAACTCGCTCTCTCTTCCTGTTACTGCTTCCTTTTCTAGCCAGCCTCAGGTGAAGTGGTTGACTTCTCTTATTAGCATCATCAAAGACATTCAAAATAGGACGTAAAACAAGGGTTACCGCATCTGAACCAATCAGTCGAGTCTGAGCTAGTAAGCCAGTCACCTTCAATCAAAGGCCTGCTGCTATTTTCGCATGCATCTGCAGTTTGGCACTGTGCCGAACATCCCTGCATAGAGTCAGCAACAAGTCTACAGCCTGAGGCATGAAGTGGGTCGACCGACGTAAGTTATAAGATGGCTAAGACTGAACAGGTGACGGCGGATCAGCGGCATCAATCTGAGGAACGTCTGCTGGGAATTGTTGACACATTTGAAGCAGCAGGGGGCGGAATTGGAGGTACTTCCTGTAACTGAAATAACCGCTCTGAGATCGGGTTGCATTTTTTCTCCAGCAGCATGCGTAAACACAGAGCAGAGGGATTAGCTATCGGTGGCATGGCCTGCAACTGAATACACTGTCCTGCTTTTGTGTTTCACACCTTCACTGTACACCATATGTCATGTAGAAGCACAGATATCCATGTCCAAAAACATCTAATCACACTATCATCACCCTAACATTTTCTCTGCCCATACCCTAAAATAAGAGTGAAATTAAGTGATGTTAGTCTCTAACTAGGTGTGAGAATGTAAAGTGAACCATGATCTGATTTCAGAATGATTCCTGATACGTCTAAATGTATCAAAAGCAAAACACAGTGGATACACACTGCCTAAACAGTCTTTTAGACTGAACCATCGTTTTTTGTTGGCAGAGTTACAGTATGCTGCCTTTTTAGAGCAGAACTATCATGAAAAATGAAGCACACTGATTTTATTTTTCCTTTAATTTCAGTTTAGTAACATGTTAAGTGGCCCTTTACATTTAGAAAAAACTACAAGTTATGAACAAAACATAATATTTATAAAATGAAATAATTTTCTTCCTTTGAAACATTTGCACCTTTATGAGATTCATACATTTATACTTTTAACTGTAGTATGCAAGGCTCAAATGACTGAACGGACTAGTTAGCATACTCATGGCTAATGTTTCTATTATCGCACTTTGTCTCTAGTGCACACATAAGTGCCACCAAGCAAATCTGGTCTAAAACAAAACCTAACCATCACATTTTTTATTGATTTACAGTAAAGTTAAACTAAACTGTGTGTAATTTGGTAGTGCTAAACATTGTGCATATGTCATAATTAAAGGCAAAATATTGTACAGTTTGTTATATACACATTTTCATTCAAAAGTTTGGGGTCTCTAAGATTAAAAATAAAAATGATTTTACTGAAAAAAAAAAACTTGTATGCTCACCAAGGCAAAGCTGCATTTATTTGATTAAAAATACAGTGTACAATATTATTACAATAATATTATAATATTTAATATTTCTATGTATGATTCATTATGTTTTGTACTGAATTATCAGCAGCCATTAGTGTCACATGATTTAATGAGTGTCAAATGATTCAATAAATCGTTTTCTTATTATCTTCCATTTCTTATCATTGTTGAAATCAGTAGATTCTCTGATAGAAAGTACCAAAGAACAGCATTTATTTAAAATAGACTTCTTTTGCAACATTATAAATATCTTTCTTGTCAACTGTGATCAACTGAATGCATCTTTAATATATAAAAGTATTCATTTTTGTCAAAATAGTAAATAAAAAACAAACAAATAAATACTGTATATATGATTATTTAGGGCTGAACTTTGTATGTTGGCCAATGCTGTGCTGTTTACGTGAGCATGTCTATACTTTGTGGTAGATTTTTGTGTTTTTACCTCCTTGTCTGGTGAACTCATCTGCTTCATGATGCACCAGGTCAGTCACACATCCCCCATAATGCAGGCGCGACTCATGATCGAAAGCCTTCAGGGTCTCGCTGGAGCTGTAGGACTTCTGGGTGGGTACGCGGCATTCGTCGTGGTCCAGGGAGGAGGTGGTGAACTGGAAATCTTTCCCACAGCAGCCGTGGGTCAGTGTACGGTGCCTGCGCTCCTTCAGATCCATGACAGCTGCTGCAGCCCGATGATCAGATCAGTCAGCAAGGTGGAGGTCTCAACAGCTGTACAGTCCTTCACCTGGTAATACAAGACAACACAAATCAATAGAGTACAAAATGTTCCATGCTGAAACGACCAGCATGGATTGCTGATTTGAGCTGGTTAGTGCTGGTATTGCCAGCGGAACAACATAGCCATAGCCAAGCAAATCTCATCCAGATAAGCTTTCTAGAGAATCTTACTGACTAATGAAGTTTCAACAGCACTACAGCATCCAAAATACAGGCAAAAACAGAATCAGAACTTCTATATGCACTTTATTTTACAGTATGTGCACTTACAGTGTACCTACCTAAGAAAGCACTGGGCTATATAAGATGACTACATGGGTTAAGATTAGGTTTAGGGGTAGGTTTGGTATTAGTACCTAGTTTTTACCCAGTTACTGTAATTACTATAATAAGTACTTGCGGAACAGGACTGTAAAAAAAGGTCTACCAAAATGTATCTTTGGTACATGGTGCATTCATAAACAAAACAGTGGAGAAACATCTAAACAAAAAGAAGCAGCTGTCATTACAGCCATAATCACAGATGAAATAGTGGAGCAGGAACTGAGACGTGTGGAGGAGTGAAGTCATGATGCCGATGAAGAATGAGTGATAGAGTGAAAAAGAGGAGAAGGGGGAGGAGAAAGGAAATGACTTGAGGGCATTGCGAGTCTCTCCCTCATTATCGCAGACAGAGTGAGAAAAGCTCCCTCTGTGGCCGTGAGAGGATAATCACAGATGCCTGGATGTGCTGCGGAAAACAGGGAGCCGAACACAGCCCGGCCTGATTGTATCACACGCTCACACACTAAAACACCAGCACTAATCTATTTTAAATCCTATGTATACTGGCTGAGACGCTACCCCAGTCCTGAACTATCAAAGATAAGAACCAACTTTTTTTTCTTTTTTTTTTTGAAAGTGCTTTTAATGTTAAAATATTTTGCTAAATTAAAATACTTTTTTTGTATTTTGGGGGTTTTATTATAAATTTGAATTAATATTATTACTGTGAAATTATTCTTATTATTATTATTATCGCTATTATTATTATTATTATTTAAACTCAGTAATGAACCACATGGTATTATGTGATTAACTGTGGTAACTTTGATTTAATCATAAAAACACTACAATTCAAAAGTTTGGGTTATTTTTTTTTCTTTTCTTTTTTTTTTTGATAAACTGTTTTTTCTGTGATTCAATGTGTTTATTTACATTAGCTGTGACTAATTTAATCATAAGTACATTACCATTCAAAAGTTTGGTGTAAGAAAGAAATTAATACTTTTAGTGAGCAAGGACGCATTAAAAATCGATTAAAGTGACACTAAGGACATTTATAAAGTTACAAAATATTTAAATTTCAAAGAATTGCTGTTGCAAAGAACCAAATTAAAAAAAAAAAAAAAAAAACTATAAAAAAATTGTTTTTTCAAAAATGGTAAGCGGAAATATTTCTTGATCACAAAATCAGCATATTAGAACGATTTCTGAAAGATCATGTGACTGAAAAATTAAGCTTTGTAATCAGAGGAATAAACCACATTTCTAAATATATTAAACAGAATACTGTTATTTTAAATCATTATATTACTGTTTTTACTGTATTTTTGAGCAAATTAATGTAGCCTTGGTGAGAAAAAAATCTTTTCTGTAAAATGAAACCCTTAAATAAATGTAAAATCAACATAAAATGATGATAATAATAATATTATTATTATTATTATTATTATAGTCAATCCTTGTTTGGGTCATGGAAAGGTTTGCTTCACAAGTCTTGGAGAGAGAGGGGTGTGTGATAAGCATAAACTTAAAACACACACACACACAAAAATGCTGAATTAATACAGAGCATGTAATCTCAAAAATAAAATAAATTCATTTTCTCTGCACAGTTTTTCTTTCATTCTTTTTTATTCACCTGTCAGTGTGCAGCTCATCAGACCATGTGCACTACCCACAAAGGCCATGTTTCTGACACAAATGCCATTCTAACTTAAGACATGATTCCACGGTTTTAGCGTGAAAGCGAATTTACAGTAATTAGACACTAATTAAAAGTAAATTCACCCACACTAGTCCAGCTGCAGGCATCCTTCCTCCACAAACACGCACAGTTATTATACCTGAGCCGTCTGAATACAGAGAACGTCAGGGGGAACTTTAGCCGGCCCCTCTGTGCCTGTCTGTTTTACTAAGTGCGGTCAGAACAAACTCGGCCTGCTCCTGTCCCCCTCAACAAGCGCTCTCCACACTGTTCCTCCTGCATTAGCTTGATTGGAGGAGAAGTCCACCGCCCCAGGGACGGTCCGGCATTCGGCGCAGAGCGGATGATTTTCCTGCACGGCAACAGATCGTTACATAACAACACGGCCACTAGCTGTCCTGCACATACTGAAAGTAATTGAATATGCAGAGGAAAAATAATCAGGTCACCTAACGCGATAATTATTTACTGCGAAACACTCGCATAAAAGAATGAGAGAGACAAAGCGTGCGACACTGGCTTAATGCGGATTGATTAAAGGAGACTATAAGGTCATTTTAAGATTTGCCTCCAGTGTCTGTTGATTAGAAGCGGATATTTAATGTTTATAAAGGCCTCATTATGGGCTAAAATAAAACATTCAATCACTGAGGCCATTAACGGTTTAGAATGGGAGTGTTTACTACGGCGAATATAAAACGGATTATGGAACGCAGGAAAAGTCTTTGTTTACAAATGAATTACCAATTACCGTATATATGTACGTTCAAATACGAAACTGTCCATTTCAAGTTCTTCTATTCATTGCATCTGACCTTTCTTCACTCCAGCAGGCCTGCACTAGAAAGCTTTGTTGATGTCTGGAGTGGGTTATTTGGTCAGCCACTGGGCTACAGGGGCCGTTCAGAGCACTGATTTAAGGTGCAGTGACATTGTGGGTTTCTGCGAGAGCGTCACATCCGCGGGCATGTGGATGGAGGAAGGGCTGGTTAAAGGAGGGCCCTGGGGCTGCTCTAACACCACAGTGGTGAGATGATGCACGATGGTGTGGAGGAGAACCAGGTCAATATGAGCCCAGGCTGCAGCACAACCAGGTCAGACTTTCCATTCATTACAGGCAGTGGAGGAGAATTGAGGCCTCAGGGCTTAGAGCAGATCCTGCCTCCCTCTCCTCAGGCTCAGCCCACTGATACCCCCCCCTCCACAGGACAGGCATCCTCCCCAGAGAGAGTGATGGGGGATGTGATGAAGACAGAGCCATGGAGTGAAGAGGAACAACAGGATGGTGGAAGAATCTAGGACATGTGATTAATCTGTCTCTTTCTTTCTTTCTATCCATGTGCTTGTCTGTCTATCCATCCATCTATCTATCCATGGGCTTGTCTATCTATCAATCTATCTATCCATCCATACATCTATCTATCCGTCTGTCTGTCTGTCTATCTGTGTGCTTGTCTATCCATCCATCTATCTATCCATCTGTCTGTCTGTCTGTTCTCCCTCTCCTCAGGCTCAGCCCACTGATACCCCCCCCTCCACAGGACAGGCATCCTCCCCAGAGAGAGTGATGGGGGATGTGATGAAGACAGAGCCATGGAGTGAAGAGGAACAACAGGATGGTGGAAGAATCTAGGACATGTGATTAATCTGTCTCTTTCTTTCTTTCTATCCATGTGCTTGTCTGTCTATCCATCCATCTATCTATCCATGGGCTTGTCTATCTATCCATCCATCTATATATCCATCTATCCGTTTGTCTGTCTATTTATCAATCTATTCATGTCTATCTGTCTGTCTGTCTATCTATCTATCTATCCATGGGCTTGTCTATCTATCTATTTATCTTTTTGTCTATTTATCAAGCTATCTATCCATACATACATCTATCTATCCGTCTGTCTATCTGTGTTCTTGTCTATCCATCCATCTATCCATCTGTCTGTCTGTCTATCTATCTATCCATTTGTCTGTATATTTATCGATCTATCTATCCATACATCTATCTATCCGTCGGTCTGTCTGTCTATCTGTGTGCTTGTCTATCCATCCATCTATCTATCCATCTATCCGTCTGTCTGTCTGTCTATCTATCCATCTATCTATCTATCTATCTATCTGTTTGTCTGTATATTTATCAATCTATTTATCCATACATACGTCTATCTATCCATGGGCTTGTCTATCTATCCATCTGTCTATCATTTATCTGTTTGTCTGTCTATTTATCAGTCTATCTATCCGTACACCTGTCTGTCTGTCCGTCTATCTATCTGTGTGCTTGTCTATCTATCAATCTATCTATCCATCCATACATCTATCTATCCGTCTGTCTGTCTGTCTATCTGTGTGCTTGTCTATCCATCCATCTATCTATCCATCTGTCTGTCTGTCTGTTTATTTATCAGTCTATCTATCCGTACATCTGTCTGTCTGTCTGTCTATCTGTGTGCTTGTCTATCCAGCCGTCTATCTATCCATCTATCCGTGTGTCTGTCTGTCTCTTTATCGATCTATCTAGCTGAATGCCTATCCATCAATCTATCCATATGTTTGTCTGATTGTCTGTCTGTCTATCCGTCTATCTATCCACATATCTGTGTGTTTGTCTATCTATCTCTATCTGTCCGCCTGTCTACCCATCTATTAGTGTGCTTGTCTATCTATCTATCTATCTATTAGGGGTGGGCGATATGAGCTAAAATTCATATCACGATATTTTACACTGTCCAGGCGATATCGATATTATATTGTGATATGATAAAAAAAAAATTACAGGCAAAATATTGTAACCTTATATAACGAGAAAAAGTGAGGGATTGGACAGACCTGAAAAGTCTTTTTTTATTGTGCCATTGTTTTTCTCAAAAAGTGCAAACATGCAACATAAGGTAGCCTGTATGAATTAAATTAAATTAAATTAAATATTGTGTGTTTGAGTAGGCCAGTGGTTCCCAAACTTTTTCTGCCGGGCCCCCCCCTTTGTAGAGAAAAATATTTTCAAGGCCCCCCCAAATCCAAGTGCGCATTGCGCAACTCATGGCATTCGCTGTTCTTCTGCTGGCGGCCGGTTATCACACAGCGTTGCATTGCTGCGGGCGCCCCCTTCTGGATTGGGGGTACATTGCCTGTATTCGTTGTAAGGCCTCATGCACCGAACCGAGATATCCATACTGTGACGGTTCGGTACGAATACATGTATCGTTCTACCCCTACTATATCTATCTATCTATCTATCTATCTATCATCTATAGCTATTATCTACCAGATGAGTGAACATTGAATTTCAGGTTAAGAATCTGTGCTCAACTTCTTTAAACACACAAAACACCAGTCACAATCTATGTGAGACATAGGCAAGCGATGAATGCCAGAGAACAGAGAATGTAAATAAAACAGCAGTGCAGAACATGAAATCGCAGCTGAACTGAAGGCTTTACAGGAGAACGATAGAAGTGTTTTGAGTTAATCTGAAAAATTACAGAGGCAAAATTTTGTCACGTCGAAGAGCTTCCGCCTAAATTGAACTTTCAAGGGCGAGAGCTTAAAAATGACACGGGTCTGCGCAGAGACAGCTCAGTACGAAAAATCTGGCTGCTACAGAGCGATCACCAAGCATTTAAGCTGGGAGCACTCTTATCAACGCAAAGACATAAACAAACCCTTAACCTCAGAGATTCGGAAGTTGAAGCTTTATTGTAAATAATGACATAATGTTCTATTTAAGATGGCAGGGTCACATTCTAGTCTAAATGTCTGCACCAGCAACATTAAACCCAGAATAAGAAACATAGACAAACATGGACCTGAACTCTCATCACAGTTTATGGTCTGTGGCCTCCGACGCTTCAAAAATACAGCTATTACTTGAGTAATATAATGTAAAAATATTAAAAATGCAGAGTAACTACAAACTGTCAAGCTGAAACATTAGAAGGTATTTTTATCTGAGACTGCAGTACTTACTAAATGAAATGTATCTTTCTTGCTTTGAATTTAATTTAAATGACATTAAGTAAATCAATCAACATACAAAGCCTTACATAAATCAGTGATAACTTGACCTCTGCTTCTGTAATTCAGCAAATTACAGCTTTTTTATCTGCATTATTCTAGGCCAGGCTGTGGCTATATAGCAGGTACAACTCATTCACGAACATTATGTATGAAACAGGCATTATTTTGGCCATTTTGTTTGATGACACTAGTGGCACAGAAATTGCAAATGATTTTATCTTTGTCCAAACGTTGGTTACACTTTTTTTTTTGATAGACCACTTTAGACATTCTACTAACTGTAAGTAACTTTCCAACTACGTCAACTAATTCTCATTAATTTGCAACTACAGTACATGTCAACTAATTTTCATTTATTAGCAACTACATGTCTACTAACTCTTAGAGTAGACTGTTAGGTTAGGATTAGGGTTAGTAGAATAAGTTGACATATACTTGCTGTATTACAACAATCACCTTTGATATGAGTTGACCTGTGAGAATATTCAAGCCTGCACAAACAAGATGAGATACAGTTCACACAGATTCAGTGCAATGTTATTTCACAGCCTAAAGCAGCAGCTAACCCAACAACGAAGACTCGAATTTTTTCATTTAAAAGTACTGCTATATGAACAAAAGTGCAATAACATTTGGTTTGCAAACACTTTAAACAAATAAGGTGCTTTTTTTACAGCAGTATTCCTTTTACATAGTAGCAGTTAAAATATTTCTTGTAAATCTCAACTTATTACAACTAACATTAATGTAATCAAATTAAATATAAAACCAAAGCTATCTGCCACTGCCAGGGCATTAACGTTTTTATAGAAACTATTTTATAGTTTGTTATAGAAAAACAAGTTATGCTTGTCCAGAGTCTCCATTATAACATTATAACAGGCACCTTCCGAGTAGAGACCTGCACTATCGTGGGACCCAACGCAACACTTGATGGGCGAGTGCGGGTGGGTAGAGACTTGTGTGTGCGGGATGCAGGAGAATAAGGGTGTACTCTCAACTAGGCAATCTTAACCATTTGACCCCCAAAGCCTGGCTCATTTGACTAGTGTGATCGCTCCGTGCCGCGCTCGGGCTCAGTTGGAAGAGGTGGGCTAGAACGCGATTCAGTTGGGCTCGGGCACAGTACGCGCTGTCTTCATGTGCTATCGGAAACTTCCTATTTCCCACTTATGAAGTCGTGAGCGCTAAAAGTGAGCCTGCTGCAGTCTTAGGCCCACCCCAAATGCTCTCATTGGTTGAGACGAGTGATGACGCCCATTCCAAGCCAGCACTGATCAACATCCCACCCCTCCTGTGACCCATGGTTTGTCTGTATGTGTATTCACAGCCAGTGAGCAACAGACTTTCATAATAAAAAACTGCGTTAAAGGCACAATATGTAAGATTTTTTTATTAAAACATCCAAAAACCACTAGAATAGTGTTATATATTTTGCTGACTTGTGTACTTACATTATCCCAAATGTTTCGAAGAATGTTTAAATCCAGAGAAATAAGCAATTTTAACTAGTGACACGAAGCGTGTCCATAGTGTCATTGTGTCGCCTGCCAATGACGTCATAACCCCTCGATTTCCAGTTTTGTTTTGTAGAAAACATGGAAAAACCAAAGACGCATTAATATGTTTTTTTATTAGACAGGTGACGACCGCACAGAGTAGCATTATAACAGAACTTTCAAACATCTCTAGTATGATAAAACTGCGCTGCTTTACCACATATACGCACGACCGGAAGGAGCGGAAGCGCTAAAGTGTGGCATAATAAAAGCTCAGCTGCTTTCGAGCTGTGTGTCACGCTCGTTCAGCGGCCTCGTTTCACTTCGACGGCTTT
>NW_015646289.1:533545-538796 GCF_001515625.1 Sinocyclocheilus rhinocerous | reverse complement strand
TTAAACATAACATAATACAACATATTACACAATATATCTTTTCATCCATATTCATCCTCTCACTCGCGATCTCAATTGTCCATCAACCCCCTAATTTCACACTTTCACAAATAAGTGCAATAAGACTGGCTGTTTATTAGACTAATCCCAAAATCCACATCCGGCCCATGCTCTCAGTTTCTTAATCTGCTTCTAAACAAAGGTATTTGAAGCAGTCAGAGGTGCTGCGCGGACACGTCGCTGCTAACACCAACAGTCACAACCGCGCAGTCGCCAGAGCGAAGGTGCAAACGCGTACGATAATTAAGTACCGACGGAGGGAAGCTGCTGCAAGGTGAAACAGAGACAGCAGACGGCCTGGTCTGCTGGGAGTTTGAGTAATGACTTCCTCTACAGCTCCGGCGAGATTAAGTCTAAACCCACGCCGTATCACGCACAAGCAGAATAGCACGTACATTAACCTACAGCTCACGTAGGGTGGATAGATGCTCCGCTGAGTGTTTCCAGCGCTGGAAAAAGGCATATCCAAGCACACTTCCTAATGTAAACGTTTCTTTTTTCCTTTCAGCAAGGCGTGCAAACATATGCCGAGAGCCTGACGAGAAGTTCAGAAGTTAAGAAAAGCTGACAAGCCTAACGCCTGCAACAACAGCAGATGAGGAACACGAATAGCACCAGGTGAGAGCGTGGCTCAGGAGCACAGGTGCACCTCTCATCTCCTCTCCACGCAACCTTGATGAGGGTTAAAGAGACGTTGGGACTTTGACACAGACGGCGCCGAGAGCAGACGGGAGCGTGTGACCCATGGGCCGTGCCAGGGCTGCCAGAGCCGGTCAGACGTCACCCGCCGGCACCTCCCAGCATTATTAAAACAATACACTTGACAGCCTCATACCATCATCTCAGAGAAGATTAGTAAATCTGTGTCACAGCTTGACATTCTTACCATCTGCTGGGCAAATTATTCAAATTTGCAATAAATGCCACCGTAGAGAGTGGTGATGCAGAGTAATTAGCAAACTGACAGAGGTGCCACGTTAAGGCTGAGTGAAGCTGCGTTTTTCTTCTGCCTTGTTGTTGGTTTTAATCTTCATATCACAGGACACGAGAAGGGCAGGGCAAAACATGTTAGAAAGCCACAGAAGCACTGTTTAAACACCTCCTGGGTAAATGACACACGCGTCCAGGAGCCGAAACCTCTCCACGCTGAATAAATGCCAGTGGAGACACATTTCCTGAGCAGGAAATGTCAGCGGGAGAGCCACAAGTGGGCCGACTCATCTGCGGTCTTCATCAGGTGAATAGGACACCCCTCCTCATCATCACAGCTCAATTTAGAAGGCAGTGATAAAAGCACCGAGATCACTTCACGCCCTCACTCTCTAATTTAAACCCACTGAAAACCCCACGCTACAAATACTGGACATGCAAGAACTGGCTAGGATTGGCTCACAAATCTATTTATGAATTTGTTTTACTTTTTTAACTGTATTTTTGATCAACTATCTCTTTAATGTCAATGAGACTGTTCAAAAATGTCTCTATATAGTTAATGAGTCTCATGGGCGTAATAAGGCAGTGCGACTGGTCACCAGAATAGCTTTTTAAGCTAGTTTTCCCAGAATGCCTATGGGCCATGGGTCACCACACAACCTTGCACAAATGACATCATAATCAGGGTCTAGTCACAGCAAACAAGTCTGGAGGGAGGCAATTAATGTCCATCAGATGAAGAGTCACAGATGACTGAAGGTTGGTCTGGCCAAGGGACAGCTGAACCTAGAGGGCTCAATGATGGGGAGGGAATATGCAATATGCTGCACGCTCAGAGGACCGTTGCCAAATCATGCCAGATCTTACAGTGGGAAATTCAAGATGGACCTGCATGATAAACAAGACAATAACGCTCACATCTCAATATGACAAAGAAAATATTCCGGTTGCGTATTGGCAGGTCTTGAAAAATGACTCACACCTTCACAATGGCAAACTGAATTAACATATTGCTGCTTTTGAGTAATATGTGATGTATGTCACTGTACATCTGTGGCCAATATGTAATTTTCTGCAAACGACAATAAACACATAAATGCATTGCAAAACTATCAGAGAATGTATTGTGTTTCATTATATACACAGCACTGCCACTGAACAGATTGCTTGGCTACTAAAATAAATAAATAATGTTATGAAAAATTATATGAATAAAATAAAATATTAAACTTTGTCTGATGTGATGCATGTATAGAGGCAAAACATGTTTTGATTAAATTTGCTACAAAACAAAGCATGCAGGTAGACACATATCCACTGATAGGCTGTTGATTGAAGGGCCACTAATGAAAAGATTGAACACAGGAAAAGTTTAGACTAGAGTGACGCTCAGTGGGTGATACAGAGGCCCAGCACTGTTTCCCAAGGGCACTTCATCCTCCCCAGCTGTGCCACATGTACAATGTGCATCATTCTCCTAGCATGTCCCATTTTATCTACAACCCAGTCCCGGATGCTGAAGAGCGTGCTACATAAACAAGTGACTTACAATTTATGAGTTAACATCCTGCAAAGCAGTGACAACATTCACTGGCTGCTCTCTCTGTCGACCACCAACCCATTCCAACACTTTCTGCACTTCCTCCCCCTCCGCCCACCCTGGTGTCACAGGGCTGAAATTGCCTTTGGGGCCAATAGAAACACAGTTCCAGCTCCAATAACATAGTTCACTGGTCCAATTAAGCATGCTAGATTTAGCGTCATTAGGAGAGACATTTTTTGGAAGGAAGAAATTCGGGATGAAATGATGGGTGCGCCACAGTGCAGAGAGCAGAAAGGGCTGCCTTTCCCATATATTCAACATGGCAGTGAATTTCACATTCAAAACAACACTCAGAATAAGCAGACGTTCAGTTTAGACCAGTTAATGCACAGTGGTTTGGAACATCTAATATTACAAAATTATCTCAATTGTATAACGTACCGATTTGACAGATTTCCCACTAACTAACTCTATATAAGCATAAAATATTTTAAACTTACCAAATACTAATTTAATTATTATTAAAAAACAAAACTAATAATATGAGCATAAGAGACTTAACATTAAATCTTACCCATAATTGTAATTTTTATTAACACTAAACAAATAATAATTTGTTTATATTAAAAAATCATCATCATCAACACCACCAACAACAATAATGATAACAATAATATTTATTTATTTACTTGAAGCAAGTGTATAATTATTTTTAAAACTAAGCTAATAATATGAGCATAAAAGACTCAACATTAAATATTACTGACCCCAATTTATATAAGATTTTTATAATAATAATAATAATAATAATATATTAACATCATTCTTTTATAAAAAATGATAATTTGTCTATAATAATAATAGTAGTAGTAGTAGTAGTAATAGTAATAATAACAATAATTATTATTATTATTAAAATAATTTGTATATATATTAAAAAAACTATTTAATTAATTAATTAATTATGGATGGATGGTGAGTGACAGCTTTATTGTTCTTTTTGTATCGATGCTTTTAAAAATATATATATATTTTTTTTAATGTCCAGCCTTATAAACAGCTATTTGGCATGGCAGTATTTGAGCAATACAGAGAGTGCTGTCGGCCATTCATCTCCACCAAACAAATGACCTCTAAGGTGGCTTGATGACCGTGAACACAGCATGGGTGACAGTGGAAGGTTAAGTGTGAGTGGGACCTCCGGGGAGGCCCGAGACAGTGGGTGTGAAGAGATCTGACCCTCAGCTGAAAAAGAAACTACACAATGCTTCAGGTCAAAGTCACTGGATCCCCCACTGATAACAGCCATTATGCCACAGCGGCCAGACTGTAAATCCAAGGACATCAGCACAGCTAGTGCATGTTTCAAAAAGTCAGCTCAAAACTTCAGAAGTGAGCAACCTGTGCGTAACAACATGCGTAAGTATATACTGGATACAGAGTAGTTCAAAAATGCAGCGGGAAACATCGGTCTTGTAAAGCAGAAGTGTGACGTAGTTGTCATATTGATGAAAATGAGAAGGGAAATGTGCTCTTCCTCCGCTACATGGGGGCCTTTGGGATTTTATGCTAAATGCATATCCACCAGTCACTTCAGAGTGTTACTTCCCAGTGAGAGCCTACAGGCGGTAGTGCTTTTTTATTTGTTTGTAATGTTAAAGCATTCCACAAATGGCCGAGTCAGTGGTGTAAATTGTGCGTACTTACATTTAGGCAATCGACAGAGCTCGTTACAACAAAACACAGTGGCTAAATTTATTTAGAATAGACTGAAAATCCAATACGCTAGTGGGAGGAAGTGAGAGAGAGGGAGAAATAGGCAGAGGCACAGAGGGACCAATGGTAAAGAGAAGGAGACGCTGAGAAGGTAAATTGAAAACGTAAAAGATTGCACAGAAATGATCTCCCGTGAAGATGCTATTCTGAAAAACAAAAACAGATGAACGATGGGACCAGGTATAGCACACTGCAAACAAAGAGCATCTGTAATTTTATTGTGTTTCTAACTGCTTATTAAGTAGGTCTGTAAATTGAAATAGACGGGAGCATGAATACACGACAAAGAGGTTAAGATGCATCCATTACATGTGAGGTGATGCTAAGGCAAATATATATAAAATAAAATAGTGCATATCTGGAAAATAAATAAATAAATAAAAAATAAAAAACAATATATATATATATATATATATATATATATATACACACACACACATATATACATATATGGTAAATGTGGTATTGTGCCAAAAAAATTACACAAGGTAATAAAATAGTAGTTTTGTTTAGTGTAATCATAAATCAATGCTGCTATTTGGTATTTAATACTTTTATATTAGCTTAATCTGCTCAATTACAATAAATATTGAACACATCTCTTTCCCTAGTCTTGCGGTGTCATTTTCATTCCATGTTCCTGACTTCATTCATACCTGTTCCAGTTATATTTCTATCTCTCTTTCCCCTTTTCAATAGAAAATAGAATCAAAGGCTTTTTGACATAAACTTGCAAAAATGTCTTAGGGGACATGCTCAAAAGCTTATTTCTCAGAAACATATTCATTAGTTGTGCCCTTCATCAGTATATGAATTCTAAATGGCATTTTGGGATTATTATGTTTACGTTTGCATCTCAAGTGAATTGTCTTCAGAGAAACAAGGTGTCCTTGTAAAGCTCCTGAGTGCAAAAAAAAAAAAAAAAGTCCACGGTGCCCT
>NW_015646289.1:516793-533379 GCF_001515625.1 Sinocyclocheilus rhinocerous | reverse complement strand
ACGGTGCCCTGATGAAAGAAAAAAAAGCTGGAAGAGGGGATTGAGAGAGTGTGAAAGCAAATAAAGTGTCTGATGCGGCCTCCGCAGTGAGAGCGCTGAGGGAGCCCTCTACAAAAGAATTGCTTGTTTGATGAGAACATTTTCTCCTAACCTAAAATGCACTGCTACACTGCTTTAAGTAATACAGCACAAATGATCTTCACTCTTCCATCAGTCTGGTCTCTCAGTCCCTCAATGGCAATGAAATTTTCTTTATTCGACTCTTGATTCTATGCTGGATGGACTAATTAAACAAAGGTAGAGTTTGAAGGGTGATTACGGCAGACTGATTAATCTCCGTAGAGTGAAAATATTCAGAGTGGGCTCAAAAGAGTGTTTGAGAAAACGTTGCTTCATATTCTCACCTCCGACGTGGGATGTTGGGGTTATTAAACACACACACACACACATTGTTGTCGCTCATGTGTTCCAACTCTAATTGTATCCACTCAGCATCACTTTCCATCCCCTTGTGCTTCCTTTCATTTTGTGTAAAGTCTTCCTCTGTCCCTGTGGCTGGCAGCACATGTCATCCTGCAGTAATTATCTTCACCCATTCCGGAAAGTGACCTTCAGCAACTCTGAGAAACATACTAATCAGAGAGCAATTAGAGCAGATTTGTCAAAAGCAGGCAATGTGAGCCTCAACAGCGATCGCTCCTTGCACGGGCCTGCTTCTAGTTAGTAAAGGGGTAGAGGCGTGCAAACATCCAATGCTTGCACCACAGGGAATATATCAACCATGGACAGGAATCATTCTTGCAAATATTCTTTATTTTTAACAGAGAAGTGTGCAATTTTTTCACCCTGATGCAACAGTGACTCCTGCCCGAATCTGCGCTAAAGCTGTTCTAATAAGTGACCAAATAAAGGATGTCAGAAAATAAAAAATAAAGAAAAGAAAATTGAGCAAAACAAACAATCAAACAAAAAAATCTGTCAGTTGATAAACAAATTGCAATCAAATTGCATAATGAATTATTACAAGGTCTGCTGATTATTTGTCAAGTATATATAGTCAAGGAAGGGGGTATCGTTGTGTTAATTACTGATGTTTTCATATAATTAATCTCACTAAATAAATGTGTTACACTGACAAATCAAAACAACAAAAAACAAAAAGTCACTAATAAATGTTACACAAGCAAAACAAGACAAGACAAAAAATCTGAGCAAAGCGAAACAAAAAGTACAAATGTATGGACATCTAGAACAAAAGCATTCAAGCAAATCAAAACAAAATATAAAAATGTATGAAAATATGGGACAAACCAAACAACAAAAAACAAAATGCAAGGCAAGACATCAAAGCAAAGGAAAACAAAATGTAAACATCGTAAAGAAATATGGAACAAAACAAAACAAACAAACAAACATAAAAGGTTTGCTGATTATTTACAAGCAAAACAAAACAAGACAGGATAAAACAGAGCAAAGTAAAACAAAAAGTAAAAATGTAGGCACATCTAGAACAAAATAAAATAAGACAAGACAAACATTCAAGCAAAAGCAAAACAAAATGTAAAAATGTATGGAAATATGGGACAAACAAAACCAAACAGCAACAACAACACACTACACAAAACATCACAACAAAACAAAACAAAACAAAAAGCAAGACAAGACAAAACATCAGAGCAAAGGAAAACAATATGTAAAAATGTATGGAAATATAAACCAACCAAAACAAGCAAAATATAAGACAAGACAAGACAAAACATCAAAACAAATAAAAAAGTAAAAATGTATGGGAATCTGGGACAAGGGACTTGTTAAGAGTGTTCTCTATAATTTATATAGCAACACGCAACAGAAAACACATTAGCTTGAATGCACGAGTAAGGAGACATGCACACACATTGAGTGCCTATTCAAGATGTTTATCCTGTTGACATTTACAGCCGTCATGATCTAACATGTCTGTCTCTCCATTTTAATGACTAAAAGTGCTTATGGACAAAGTATCTCCAGCATTTTCCAATCGATTTGGCTCTCATCTCCACAAACACCAATGCAAAAGATCCCACATCAAAGCACTGCACATTCTCTCGGTCTGATCGCATCTGCAACACTTACAGCTGCATTCTGGCACATGCAAAAACATTGCAAAAGCCTCATTCTGTTTTTGCCATGTAGATTAGGGAGTGAAACATAGCGCTAAAGCTATTTCCAGGAAAAAAAATGGCTATGTTGGGCATTGAATGTCAACATTAGATGACTAAGTATGGGGTGTCTAGCTAAGTGGAACACCATTAACACTTTCAGCAACTTGAAAGTGCACATTTTCAAGGACTTGCAATTACCTAAGATACAGATACACATATTGGCTTGTCACACTTGGAACTGTAAATCCTGGGTCGGCATACAAATATAACCCTCAAATATTATCTAGTTCCATGTACAGTATTACACTGTTTATACCTCATCCTAGAATAGTAATTAACCCTTGGTAATTAGGTTATGAAATATGATGATGAACCTTCGTAACTCTGGATTAAGATTCTTATTTGCATATTTATACTGTTTATAACTGATGAGACAAATACAGGATGCAACCTGTTAATAACCGCTTGTCCATCTGTGGAAATGTCACCACATAAATCCGCTCTGGATATCTTAAGTCAAGGCAATAATAATAGTGTTTCTTCATCACTCATTAACACATTTGTCATCGCTGTTCAACATTTTACACAGTTTCTCTCAGACGCTGAAACTAAAACACAGCATGAAGATTTCTGTGACTGTGCAAAGTATATTAATATTTAATAAGGTACATGCCGAGGAAGTTTATGATTGGTTGTCTGTATCTGAACAACTGTAAATGGAATTGCAATTTGGAACTAGCCCTGCAAAATCAACGCTTAAAATGGCTTTAACCCAGGGTTAAATGCAATGTGAAAACCCTAGATCAAGAGCCAGTAAGAGCACTAACAGACCTGCAAAGTGGCTATAAATGTTGATACCTCTATGTGGGTTTTTATAAAACTGCCACAAAACATAAAAATAATAAATACATATACATAAAAAAACCAAGTCAAGTCACCTCCTCTTCTATAACCCACTATGCACAGTTCTGTCGATGGTACCTAAGATAAAATACAGCAGCACATACCCGCCTCGGTCACTCCCGCTGTCTCATACATGCACGGTTTGAATCCAGCACCGTGGCCAAACGCCATGACGTAAATAAGCCGAGGACAAACTTCCAGCTTTCTGTCAGCTCTCTCCATACAGCCAGCTTGCTGCTCCCAGCAGTTATGGGAGAAAGTCTCTTGGCATCATGCTGACGGCTAAAAAACTCTATAGTAACTAATGTAGATAAGCCAGAAAATGCCTACACTGCCTAAACACACAGTTGCAATTCAATAAATCGCAAATAACAGCATGGGCAGTCAGATTGTGTTTGAAAACAAACCAAAACTGTCTGCAGCCTAAACAGGCTTTAAGGTCATTTTAACATCCTATTTCACTATTAACATCCTGATCAGTGCTAGCAAGTGTTTCAAATGCATTCCTTGTGGCCCTCCTTGTGGAGGGTCTCTAATATGGTGACTACATAATATCAGTTGCATGTAATGTGCATTATATTGTGCATTATTGCATGTTGATAAAGAACAAAAACATATGTGCATTTCTCATTTCTGTCTGCACTAGTATGTGGTTTACATGTTCAGATCAAAATAACTTTGCACCTCTTTTACACCTGTATTAAGTGTTGCTATTTTATGCAGGTAAACATAGAGTGTGCTGCAGAAAAGATTAACCGCGAAAGTAGAGAATAGAATAGAATAGAATAGAATAGAATAGTTGTATTGAAGCTGAAAATGAGCTCTGTGTCAGGGAGATGGAGGTGCAGATGTCTTCAGGCTCTAGGTGAATGAAACACGAGGGCGGCCGAGCCACAGAAGGAACACAGAGATAACCGGCTCCTGATGAAGTTGTTATTATTGTGCGTTATTGGTACGTGCCACACTGGCCCAGGACTGAATAAACACCCCAAAAACACTGTGTACAACAGCACAGAATTATGTCTAGCCAAATCACAACATATTTCTATGACACGGCTATGAAATGATACAGACGATTCATATGGAGACATGATGCTTTTTCAAACAAAGAAGGCACTTGAGCCCAGATTTCTAAATGCAAAAATCGTCCAAATATATCTTTGATGTATTTTTAAATTAATTAATTAATTAAATTAAATCAAGTCAAACAAACTACATTATCCAAAGTTTCCCACAATCTATTATACAAACTTCACCACGTCATGACGTGTAAATGGAAGTTTAACACATGTAACACTAGAAAACCTGAGTGTTTGATGTTGAGACACTTTCAGAAACACACTTCTAAGTGAATGCTAAGCGGCTTCTGGCACTGTGATGCTAGTGGGTGTGGGAGAGAGCGAGCTAATGGATGACATTAGTTCTCAGTCTGAGACACTAACGCACAATGTGTCAGATTAAGGAGATATTTATCAACACAGGTGGCTGATGGTGGACAGGCAATACACAGATAGATCTCCCATTAGACACTTACAGTGAACATTATGTATTGTGTTCGGTGACATTAGAACACCGGCTCCAGGATTTACCTTCTTTACCTTCAGGTCTTTAAAGTCTCTTTAAAGTTTCTCTGCAATGCTAAGCCAGCACTTTTTATATAGTGGACACTGTTAGCAAACACTATTTCAAAGCTAATTGAAAATTGACTAGAAAGCAGTATTTTTACTGTTATTATTGGAAAACATTTGAACTAACTATCAACTCAACTGCAAACTACAGCTATATAAAAAGCTGCTCTGTTCCACAATCAAATTTAGGCCAAATTCCATGTCAGCATTAGATAAATCATTAGGTCTGTGACAAGCTCAGTTTAAAAACTATAATAATGGCAGATGAGCCAAGAGAAAAGTTGATTATGAACAAAACACAGTAAAAATAGTAATATTGCAATTAATTAAATATTCCATTATTACAAATTAAAATACATGTTCTCTATTTTAATAAAAAGCTGAATTTTCAGCATCATTACTCCAGTCTTTAGTGTCACATGATCCTTCAGAAATCATTCTAATATGCTTATTTTCTGCTCAAGAAACATTTCTTATTCTCATTTCTTATTTGATAGCGATTGCAGATTTGTGCAGAGGACAAAACATTCAGTGTTCCCAAATCATTCACTTTTAAAGTTCCATGCTGTCTATGTAGGCAGCGAGGCAGCTCATTAGGTTCTGGAACAGAGCTGAATTTAATCTAAGAGTGTTTGACACCTATGGACAATTTCCTTCAGGTATATGCAAGTGGGAGATGCTGGAGATTGAGACTGAGTTGAGACTGATGGCTTTCTGACAGGAGAACAGTACACACTGCCATCTCTGTATCATGCAGCGAAAGTATAACTTGTGAAGACACTTTGAAAAAATATAGAGTGAATGATGCAGTTGATAAGAGATATCATGGAATCCAGTCGTTAACTGGATGTACATGACAACGGTTATTTTATAACTCATGTCTTTCCTACAAAACGGCATAACAATGTGTCATAGGGAGAATTACAGTTGCTGTTATCTGGCGACGATTTCACCACAATCTGAAAAAAAGACACTTGGGTAAGAGTTTACGGATATATAACAATGGCTCAAAACAGCGGCACTTGAGAGTGGAGAACCTGCCAGCTTGAAATGCGAATCTATCGCTTAAAAACAAAAGGAAGAATCTCAATGACGTCGGAACTGAAAAAGTGCCGTTCGTTGACTTGGCGGAGCTATAAAAAAAAAACACATTTTGCTTTGTTCTGCTTTAATTGCGCAAATGGCAACCTAGGCTGTTATTTACATCTGAACGCATCGGTGCCATTCTGATTGTGCGGCAATGTTTTGACTGGGCGTATGGATCTTTTCAGAAGGATGTCAACACACAGCCACAGCTATTACAAGGACAGTTAGATCCCCATAACCTGAATCCATTGTTGTTTCTCATTATCATTCCGACTAAATAAAGGCACGATAACGCTGATCCGCAATGAGGCCCTCTCACGCATGAATACCAGACTGTTTCATAACACCCGTCTTCCCCTGCCGAGGACTCGGGTGGGGGGGCAGGAGGATCAGCCGCGCTTCAGAGAGAGAGATATCAGAAATGGAGAAGATATCAGCTAGCTGTTATTCATACCTGAAAACAAGACAGTGCCAAAGAAGCTGACAAAGCTGTCTATTTCTGAACTGTGGGAAATGGAAAGTGTGGTAAGAGCTAGAGGACTCGAGATTGGCTACGAAACCTCGTTCTCTCTCTCTCGTCTCTATCCGACTTGTTCATTGATCGGTTGTACTCCAAATACACATTCACTCTGTAATTTCCAAGTAATCTTTTGGCCATGAACACGTTCATTTTGAGCAGATGGCATATGGGCTAAACATGGATTCAATCTTATATTGGAGGGAAAAAAAATCATCATAATAATAATAATAATAGCAAATAAAACATATTAGAAAACGAATGCGCCATCATTTGTAACACATGGTGCATAATTTGAATTTTAAACGTCATCTGGCAGATTTGCTGTGAAATAATTCTGTAGAAGAGTATAGGAATCAGATAATATTGGCTTTAAAGGGATGGTTCACTCAAAAAATGAATCATTTACTCACCCTCGTGTTATTCCAAACCTTTATGACTCTCTTCAGTGGAACACAAAAAAAAAGAAAGAAAGAAAAAAAAAGAAAAATGTCATGGCATTTGTTCTGAAGAAAGAAAGTCGTACATGTTTAAACTATACCTTTTATGGCTGGATACAATTTTCCAGTGTAAAGATAGACACCATGTCCTCAGAAACACAACCATGAATACTACCTTAACAACATCTCCAGTTTTTTCTACTGCTTTGGGTTTTCTGAATGCTCTCAGCCGCTTTATCCTAATGCACTCTTGGTTCATCTCAGCCATTACTAATGTGTGACTCAGTTTGGAGAGATTTCCTCCATAAGGTGATTTTTGTAGAGACAGAAAACCTCAAAATGAAAAGTGAAATTCAAGTCAAGGACAAAAGCACCTCCCGACGCAGTCTTCAGCTGCCTGTGCATCTCATTCACATTCAGGCCCGAGCCACAGATTTGACAAATTGGAGTGATCTCAGGACATAAGGTTTCTGCAGGGGAAAAGTGTTGCTTTCTGCAGTCTGGCTCTGAACTGAGACTAGGCACGGCTGTGCTGGAACAGAAGTGATTCTCTCCAATTACCCACACTACCCAGCGATGAACATCAGGGAGGGCCCAAACTCCAGGCTGATCTGACAGTCACTCCACAGGTGACAGAGTCAGCCACGGCGAACACGGCCGGGCTGCTCTCCTCTTTCTCTCTCCAGACCTGCAGCTCACGGCTTCGCTACCGGTGCCGCTCTCATGCGTAAATGACAGAAAGAACAAAGAACTGTTGAGCTCATGCAACGCTTGCCGCTAGCTCCGGCTGACAAAACCTGATGCTGATGGAAATCAGCACAAGCTAAGGGTGTTTTTACACTAGAGCTTTCTGTGCAAACCAGAGTCTGCTTGAAAATGGAATTCTGAACTTCTGGGTTATGGTACGGATGGCTAATTTGTCGTCGTTAATGGATACTAATAATGTATTATTGATATAATGAGCTAATGTTTGGTGATTTTGTGAATGCTTCAAACTGTATGGCTTACTTTCTTCTGCAAACCATAAAAGATGATTTCAGAAATGTAATAATAATATATAACAAATATATTTCTGATGTAACTGCTTTTGTCTTTACTATGAATGCAAAGGGAATCCAAAGCATTGACATTCATTGTCACAACAAAGAAACTCATACAGGTTTGGAACAGCATGAGGTTAAGAAAACAATGACAATGTTCATATTTTTCATGAAATATTCCTTTAATACAGTTTGTGTTGTCCAAGTAATTTATGACTTGTCTGAAGAGTGTGACGAAGAGTCTGACTCATCTCTTTCATATGTCAGAGGTGCTCTTTGAGCTCTACCAACCTCAAACACTGGCCTTGGTATCGACTGTCTTGCTGTACAAAAGCAACACCACTGAGGCACTGACATATGAAGGTTATGAGTCACATTATTTATGTTTCAGGGCTCTAGTTGACTTGGTGCAGTAGTTGGAATGGAATGGTTTGGTGGGTTAGTCACTTACCTAAAGCCGGGCCACTGGCAGGAACAGAGTAGAGAGTTAGAGGCTGTTGATAATTACTTTTATAGTGACTGGTGCTGTTCCATTTGTATGGTGAACATAAAGGTCCTATTACATCCCGATTCAAGAGAATGAATTGCCACATTGATAAATTGTGTGAAGAAAATGGTAAACTGTTGTACAGATAACAGAAAACAGCGGAAAAGACTCTGTGATCATAATTTCTGTCTGTCCAAAAGTAACAAGAACAGATTGTTTCAGACATAACTCGGAAAACAAACTGAACATACAGTTCTGCTCATGGCTCATCTAGTTTACTAGTTACCAAATGCCTCAAACAAAAATCTGAATACTGTGCAAAGATTTGATGGCACCAGAGTAAGATTTCATTTTCAAAGATGCTTGCTGTATCAACCTCGCATCTAAACAATACATTGTTTTCAAGCGGACTGGACTGTCCACAGGAAGTTTCATAAAGTCAGCTAAGCAGATTATAACTGGTGATTTCAGTCAGCTCTTGTAATTTTTTGTACATAATACACATCCAATGGTCAGTGGGAGCTGAGTGGGCTAGGACTACCAGCAAACCTGCATGTACTGAAGATTGTCTTTTGACCATAATCGAATTAGTGACTAAGCACAAAAAGCAACTAAAAAATTGCAGGGTCCAAGGCCCTGACCTTAACCAGATTATATACTTGAGAAGACAAAATGCTGGTGAAGTGGGACAGAAGAGCAACACACACACACAGCTCACAGTGTCAACCGCAGAACACTTCAGCTAAGTTCAGGTTACATTAGCATTAACCCTCACATCTTTACATGCTGTCTTCACAATGTCTCACATAAAAAAAGCCTTTGAACTCTTGACCCTTATGATTACAGAATCAGGGGTCAAAGCGTGACCTCCTCGCCTCCACTAGGGTCCCGAAAGGAAGAAAGGTCCGTGTTAGTTTCACCCGCTGTAAAATATTAATCAAAGCCAAAAAATTTAAACTTTTAATGCACATGAAACTGAAGCCGGCCGCATTGTTGTTGTGCCCAATCTATTCTTCTGCTCTCTCTCCTGTCCGTTCCTCTTCCTCTCCCGTCTTTTCTTTTTCCTCATGAATAATGAAGGGAAAATATCCAGCTTGTCCCTGCAGAAGAACACTGGGCTCTCCGGTGTTGATCAAATACGGCCTGTTAAATAATTGAAGGGAGCCTTTGTCATGCAAATGAAGGGCCTCAGGACTGGAGAGCGGCGCGGTTGGGCCGGATGCTAATGTCTTACGTTTGTTTGTTTCTAAATAGGTTTTTTTAAATCTAGTTTTTGAGGCCTTTTGGGCCGAACACAATGAAAAATAAAACCCAGGGGAACACGTCTGATCGCACTTGTTCGTTTTGTGGGAATGGGCAACCTTGGGCTTATAGGGTGCACTTTATCAAAAATAAAGAGGCGTGGCCTTCAACCACAATACTCAGAGGAACTCTGTTCAACTCGAGGACATCCATCAAACACAACTAGACGTAGTTTGTGACACTCGGAAGAACTCTAAGTAAAGTCGAGGGCGCTCCGGCGTTAGGCGGGGCAGCTGCTCATCAGAGAGTGAGCGAACATGAGCTAACACAAGCAGGGCAATTATACCCACAGATAAAAGCTCATTACACAATCAATGAGCTGCTTTGTTTCTGGGGCCTATTATACCCTTTTATCCTCCACTGGAAGCTCTCACTTCCCCCATCCTTTTATTCACTCCACTCTTTTTTATTCTTTGTCCCTGGCGATTTTGGATGAATGATAAATAGCTTAAATGAAATAGCAGAGTCGAAAGAGAAAGCAAAACACTGTACCCGGTGGAACAAAAGACTTCCACAAATATGCATGCGCTGATATATCGGATCGAACCGGCTCTTAGGAAGAGAAAAACATGGGAAATCAGTGATTGAACATCATTCTCTTTCACGCACACAAACAAACACACGGAGACTATGAAGAAGAGGCGCAGGTATGGTGTTGTTAAAATCGACAGCATGTCATTTCAGTGCGTATGTATTTACACTAAATCACATGGGTGGGAATGTGCACTGCAATTTCACATTTAACCAAAGGGGGCAATATCCACAAGCAAAAAGGGGTCAATTCAGGGGTGCGTGACAGTGGCATTTCCCAAAATGACCAGAGTAGGGTGTGTGTGGAAATGTCCTTGAAATGCACCAATACAGAGATCTTTATGTGGCTTCCTTCCTGGAATGATGCTCCGATTACAAAGAGTTACAGTAAATAACTCAGCCTGGACAATAATACACTCACACAAATCCTTAAAAACTAAGGCAATTCTGCACACACATTTTTTGAGAGAGAATATTTATCTTCTGATACTGATATAACAGGGGGAAAAAATCACATTATACAAAAAAAAGACCTGGCATTAACATATGTACTTAAAAACACATACGTACATGCCTACACACAACCACTCCAAACTCCCCATTTCTTATTTTATTTTAATATTTTTCCATTTCTTTATGATCTACTATAAAAAAATATCATTGGTGCATTATCTAAAGCTTTTTCTTTTATCATTATATAACTTCAGAACTTCATTAGCAGCACATACTTGGTGTTATGTCACTAAAAACTGAGATGAATATTTGGTATTTTAATATTTAATTATTTCTGTGAGAGGTGGTATTCCACCAAAGGACTGTATATGATGCGGTGAGTGTTACAAATGATGGCAAATATGTTTGCCGCCAATATTTGTCACAAGGACCAAGGAAATATAAACAGCAGTGTGACGATAAAATAAAATTAAATAAAATTAAATAAAATTAAATAAAATTAAATTAAAAATTAAATAAAACAAAATAATCACTTACCACAGGTATAGCAAAAAGTTAATTTTATACCCTTATTAAACTAACAAGGTTTCAGTTCTTTAGTTATGCGCACGACATTGTTCACAAACTAAACCCTGACTGACGAATACACAGCCAATCAGGCAAAGACCAACACCTTTGGGAATCCATTTGCCTTTCAGAGCTTTCATTTTGTATTTCTTTCAGTCTTTCTCTAACTTCTCCCCACTTGCCTTTATTTTCTGTTCACTCCTCTCTTTTTCTATACCTCCTGACCCCTCTTACCATTTCACAGCACCTATGTTTATAACATACTTCATCCTTTCCCTCTGTCTCGTTCTCTGCCCTGTGGCAGCAGTGTGTGCAGCTCTGCGGGGATCCTTTCTCTAAGAGGCATCCATTAGTTACACTCCTCTCAGAACCTGTGGGCTTTATGGGTCACGGGTTCTGTTTCCCTCTGAGTGACAGCATGCCTGGAGAGCAGACCACAAGCGCTGCGCCGTCGCACCACTCAACTAGAAACCTCCACACACAAATAAACAAACATCCACAGCGGCCTCCGCAACAGACAGAGGGATTTGAGGAATGAGGGAAATTTTATACAGAAGCATCTTTGCTGCTTATCTGTGTGAGGTAGAACACTTATCGCTGCAGTAAGTGATGCTGGCTTGATGAGACATGCTCTTTTACTGGGCTCATGGGCCTTGGGGCACACAGACAAACAGACTGTCTAACAGCTTCCTGTTTATTGTTGGGAACATCCTTGTGGCTGTAAGATGCATTACATCTCCTAATCTAAATGTGGTGCAGATGTAGTATTTATTGACTCTAAAACCGCACAAGAAGCAAAGAAGGGCTAAACCAACTCAAGTCAAGAGTGTGAAGAAATTGATAGATTTGAGTCCGTATCAATTTCAGTTAGAATTACAACTTCAATTTCTACTGTAAAGCCGTTTTCCAGTGTGTTGCTCTTCCTCAATGGACTGAACAGAAGACATGTGTTTACCAGCCCGAACTTTTCTGGGAAGCTGTTTTGAACTCCTGAAATGAAATACAAATGGACTTTTGTTTTCGGCCTGATTTTGTTCGAAAGGATGTTACACCATTTCATTCTTTGATTTTGCTTGAAGTATATCATTTGTTTTTTAAAGGTCGATACAATGTGAGCTTGAAGTTTAAAGACAACACAGAATGGCATTCGCATTCATAATTTAACTTCAGTACTTATAACTGGACATATTCATTTGAAAATAGTGACAAGACTTGAATTAAATAGTGACATGACTTGATTTTACCCAGAATTTAATCAAGATCAAAACATGTTGGTCTATGATATTATGGAGCACTGCTGGGATGATGTAATTTTGTAGGCCTGGAGCTGGCATGGTTCCCTCAATAAAAAGCCAATAGGATTTTTCCATTGGCTTTTGGATTATTAATCTTCACAAAGGAACACATATGAATTAATTTTGAAACCTAAATAAAATTCCAAAATTAAAAAGATAAAGTTAGGCTATAAACAAAAGAAACAAATTCCACCATGGATGCAAAGCTTTATTGTCACCACCAGCTTCTGACAAATATTTCAATCCTTATTTAAAATTTACAAGTTGGAAAGTTTGAGTTAAAATAGTTGCCAGGTTCTGAGGTGACATTTGATATTTCTTTGTTTATGGAATATTGTACGAAAACGTGTGCACTGGCATGAGGGTAGGACAATAATTCAACCCCTCTAGCCACTCACATGAGATCGAAAAAATAGCAAACGACAACAATATTCTGATCCAATCACTTCACAGTGGACAAAATTAAGTTCCGCTCTACATTTTTTCTTGTTTGAGAAGCCACTTCACTTGGATATACTGTATGTTGCAATAGGGAAGAAAAGTTTTATTACAACTTATTACAGTTTTGTTCTATTACAACTTCCTCTTCATGCCATCTTTAATGTCCCTGTCAACCTAGTTCCATATAGAAACATAGGGCCCTATTTTAACGATCTAAGTGCATGGTCTAAAGCGCAAGGCGCAGGTGCACTTAGGGAGTGTCCAAATTCACTTTTGCTAGTTTAACGACGGGAAAAACGGTCGGCGCGCCTGGCGCATGGTCTAAAAGTGTTGCCCCTATTCTCTTAATGAGTAATGGGTGTGTTTTGGGCATAACGTGCAATAAACCAATCAGAGTCTCATCTCCCATTCCCTTTAAGAGCCAGTTGCGCTCGCACCATGGCGGATTCGCTATTTACACGGCGGAATTTGCAAGCGCAAAGACTGACCTCGTCTCCAGAAAGGAAACAGAGCTGCTCGTGCATGAGCAAATAGGTAGCCTGCATTCTGATACATGCAATGACTATCCATTATGACATGTAGGCCTTTTTATGTAGCCTACACAATAATAATCTTCTAATAATAATCACAATAATAAAAATTGTAATCCTTTAATTTTTAACATTTGGCATGTTTGTGTGCTGCTGCCCTGTGTGTGTAATAAGCAGAGTGTATGCGCGTTGTGGACCCGCCTATAGGCGCATATTACTAACACACTCTTTAAATAACAAAAAAAATACTGCGCCATTGTCTTTAGACCAGGTTTTAGTTGGTCAATGGCGCAGTCTATTTCAGTTGCCTCAAAATAGCAACGTGCCAACAATGCGCCTGAACACACCTTGTTTTCAGACCAGCACGCCCATGAGTGCACAAACGGGAGCAAATGCATTTGCTATTTAAACAACGTGGTGCAGGATGTGAAAATGATAACTGCGTCGGGCTGAAACTAGCAAAAAACACTTGCGTTGCGCCGAGTGTTTGATAGGGCCCATAGTCTCATTTCACAACTTGTTAACCACCTCCTTTTTCAAAACTTGTAAAAGCTCCAAAAGTCTCGAGTATGGTATTTCTGTTTTTTTTGTTTTGTTTTTTTGCCATAGAATAAAATATGCAAACATCTTAAGCTTCTGTTAACTACAGACATTAACAAAAACCCATTGACTTCGGGACAGTAAAAAAAAAAAACCTTCAAAAATGCTAATGCTAAACTTCCAGGTTTTAGGACTCATTCTTGCAGCACTCAATTGGGTAATATATTTTATCTCCAAATTATTTTCATCAAAGTAATTTAGAGCGTTAGAGCCATTATTTTAATTTATAATATTATTTTTTTTAATGGATGTTTTGCCTGTAAACAGACAGGACAGCAGAGAAATACTAAGGAGAAGTTAGTGCAAGATCAGAAAATGACCCACGATGGATTCAAAATTCAGTTGCCCACACACAAGTAACACAAAGCGACGTGGGGGAGCATATGCATTACCCAGCAGGCCACATCTATGACAAAACAAAAAATATTTTCTTCTCTTCAGAGTAATGTGCAATGATGAATAGTGCTCGACAAGACCAGGGACATTTATTATTGTTAGCAAAGGGGTCGATTTTGATTTCATGTTGTCAAAATAATGAAGGACTGTTTGAAAAACCCACAAAATCACTCTTTTTTTTTTTTCCTCCAAAATGCAAATTTGTCTCACATGTAGGCCTCCATTTATCATTCCATATGTGTAGACTGACCCGTTCATGAATCGTACATGCGAACAGAATCAAACTAACCGTGACAGACATCAACAGAGCCGAGTGATTCAGTCTGTGATCTCACGTCAACCCAGAGACCTCACAGTCCATTACCTATAGAAACAGCGATCAAAACCTCTCCGCTGCTCGTGTATCTACACTCATAGAGCCGGTTCCCAAAGGTAGCGAAAGCTGCGGTGCTGAAGATTGGCTAGTGTAGGCTCTTTAATGTCTGCAATACTAACAAGGCTGGCTCGCAGCTACACAAAGCAAGCGTCTCCATTGCTTCGCCGGGGACCTGGCGGCACCAGGGGTCAGACAACCCACACTTCCTCTAATTGGGTTGATGGAGAGTGAGAACTGCCACAGGGCGCAGGCTGTAAATAAAAGACAGGCCACTGAGAGGAGGAGAGATCGACACAGATTACTGTATGCTAATGCACTTTTTTTCCATTTATACCACTCACGCTCTCTTCCTCTCTGCCCTCCGAAGAATTATTTAACCTGAAAACATTCATAATTCATAGAACATCAAAACACGTCTGCAAGTATGACATTTATGGAGAGTTTGTCAATATCTCTCCTCACCCCTGGAAAACCGATGTTAAGCAGCCTTTTGACTCTGTTTAATTAAAAAGGCTGATTCGGATCATTTTGCCTTGTCAGTCAACTCCTGTTTTAAACGTGCTGTGACTTTTCGGGCATTGTGCAAATTAGCATACAGAGTTTTAACCCGCAGTAAAAGGCCATGTCACTGATGTTTGTTGAGCGGAGTGCTGAACTTCACTCGTGAAATGACTGATATGATATTCACGCTCGACTGGAGCTCTGAGTTACTAATGGGTCTAAGTTTGCCTTGGCTCATTTTCATCGCAAGAGATGTTGCCGGTACCCTTCAGCCAACAGACTACCTGATGAGTCCTAAACCTGACAGCATGTCTGTGTGTCGCTCAACGCTTTGCAAAAAAAAAACAAGATGCTGCCACTTGACTAAAGAAGGCAGATATTCTCCATCAGTGCTGCACCAGCAATCGTGCTTATATTTTACAATCTGCAGTCCATTTCCTGACCCAATGTGCTTGATGCCATTCACAGGAGAGTCGAACTATAGGGAATGAAAGCACTCTGGTGAGTCACAGTCAAGACACATAGACACCCACTCTCTCTCTTGCACCTCAGGCTGCGGCAGAGAAAAAGCAGCCTAAGAGCTTTTTCTGCAACATCTTCCCCCCCGTAACCAACAAGAGAACAGTCAAGAGTAAAAAAAAAAAAAAAACACAGCAAGCCTCTGTATAAACACTTCTATTAGTTCACCAGGCTTTCAAACGCTTCTCCCCAAATACAGCATACACAGCTGCAGGGGTTTGTCATCTTAGGAGAAGAAGGAGGGGATGAGCGGTCCAAAACAAGATGATCATGGACAGGGGAAGTACGGAGAGAAAGTGTAGGGGAAAATATTGACTTTATTGTATCAACTTCTGTTTTCCCACCTAAAGGGCCAATGGGCATTTCTAGCTAGATAGTGATCAAAGCCAGGTGACTAAAGCTTCCGGATGTCACCTTCTGCTACCTAGAAAGAAGCTACGAGTTATTATTAGGCTCTGAAAATAAATTTCATATAGATGGCTATTAAGCTGTATTTAATAACAGAGTGAGAGATAAATTCTCACATCAGACAACTCAATATAACACTCTCTGAGTGCAATGGAGAAAAAAAGAAAGTTGCAAATAATATGTTTTACAAGAAAATACTACTTCAAAAATTACGTGTATTCAACACATTACTTAATATCTATTTGTAATTAATTGTGAAATTTATTATACATTTTTGAATGAAAATGGATTATATGCCAAATTTTTAAACGTATATACACACACTAATGTTCAAAAGTTTGGAGCAGACAAGATTCAATGTTGAAAACAGTTGCTTAACATTTTTGTGCAAACCAGGACACGTTTTTGAGGATGAATAGAAA
>NW_015646289.1:494648-515716 GCF_001515625.1 Sinocyclocheilus rhinocerous | reverse complement strand
GTCAAGAGTAAAAAAAAAAAAAAACACAGCAAGCCTCTGTATAAACACTTCTATTAGTTCACCAGGCTTTCAAACGCTTCTCCCCAAATACAGCATAGACAGCTGCAGGGGTTTGTCATCTTAGGAGAAGAAGGAGGGGATGAGCGGTCCAAAACAAGATGATCATGGACAGGGGAAGTACGGAGAGAAAGTGTAGGGGAAAATATTTACTTTATTGTATCAACTTCTGTTTTCCCACCTAAAGGGCCAATGGGCATTTCTAGCTAGATAGTGATCAAAGCCAGGTGACTAAAGCTTCTGGATGTCACCTTCTGCTACCTAGAAAGAAGCTACGAGTTATTATTAGGCTCTGAAAAGAAATTTCATATAGATGGCTATTAAGCTGTATTTAATAACAGAGTGAGAGATAAATTCTCACATCAGACAACTCAATATAACACTCTCTGAGTGCAATGGAGAAAAAAAGAAAGTTGCAAATAATATGTTTTACAAGAAAATACTACTTCAAAAATTACGTGTATTCAACACATTACTTAATATCTATTTGTAATTAATTGTTAAATTTATTATAAATTTTTGAATGAAAATGGATTACATGCCAAATTTTTAAACGTATATACACACACCAATGTTCAAAAGTTTGGAGCAGACAAGATTCAATGTTGAAAACAGTTGCTTAACATTTTTGTGCAAACCAGGACACGTTTTTGAGGATGAATAGAAAAGTTTAAAAGAACAGCATTTAAAAAAAATATATGTTTATTTATTTATTTGTAAAATTCTAAAAGTCTTTACTCTCACTTTTAATCAAATGATTGCATCCCTGATTAACAAAAGCATTAATTTATTTCAAATAATATTATTAAAATGTATTATTAATCTTTAAAAAGAAAGAAAGAAAGAAAGAGAAGAAAGAAAGAAAGAAAGAAATAAAGAGAAGAAAGAAAGAAGGTTGATAAGTCACACAGAGTGGGTGTGTGGACATAATGTGACACACATACACACACACGTGTGCGTGCTCACTCCAGACCGTATTAAAATAGCTGTCATTCTGCAGGCCCTCTCCATACTCCTACTGCAGGTAAATTAATAAAGCTCCTCACTCTGCCTTCTGTTTGAGGAGGAACACCATTAAGACCAATCCCTTAAAATGGCAATTTAAACAAGGTGTGAAATAACATGAGACTACTGGAACTTCCTGATTGCTATGACAACCCAGGTTCATTTCTGCTTCTCTGAAGATAATCCAATCACCAAATCAGCCTTCAAAGCACCTACAGGCATCATGGAGGGAAAAATGGAGATGTGCAGCTGCTTACCTTAAACAATACAAACTGGGGCATGAGAAATCAGAATAATTCTCCAGCTATTTTCTTTTTTACACTCTTAAAGGGATAGTTCACCTAAAAATTTAAGTTCTGTCATCTTTTACTCACCCTCATGTCATTCCAAACCTGTATGACGTCCTTTCTTCTGCGGAACATAAAAGGAGATATTTTTATATAGTTTTTATTTTATTTTTCAAAGTCAATAGCCACCAAAACTGTTTGATTACCAAAATTCTTCAAAAGATATGCTTTTGTGTTCTGCAGAATAAAGTAAGTCATACAGGTGAGGGAGAAAAAAAAAGAAAGAAAGAAAAACGAGGGTAAGTAAATGATGACAGAACTTTAATATATTATTTTAAAAAAAAATTTTTTTTCTCCCGAATCTTTAGTTCGGCCTACTTTTTGTTTCCTATTTGGTTCTTCAAAAAATAAAAGTTTTTTTGATGCTATACTATACATAATTTATAACAATATACTATGGTTTTATTGATGCAAATTCCTGCTCTTATTGTGCATTAGTACATGTTATTCCAAAGAAATAAAATGTTTGCCTTCACAATCTGTAATCAAGGTGAAATATACATCATAGAAGTTTTTTTCCCCCTTTTTTCTGCATTTCTCTCATACTGCAGAGCACCAGTATGCAGATGATTTTCTAATAAACTAATAAAGTTTTATGTGTAAAATAAAAAGGATCTTGGACGCCTACAGGCTGTGAAATCCTGGTGGTACATTTATATTTAAATGTGTATCATCAAGCCAAACTTTTTTACAAGTCAAACTTGTAGGCCTACACTAATTGTGCAATTACATCTCTAGACATCAGTTAAAGTTGAGGGTGTCATATATCCCAGCATAACCTGAGAGCATACTCAGCTCGCTGTGGATGGAGAGAGATGATAAAAAGTCTAAAAAGCAGCTCATCAGAGAACGGAGAGAGGAGGAGTGAAGACGCTGGGGACGTGTTAGCAGCGGTGGGATAAAAAAACAGACACTCTCCGCTGAATGAAAATGTTATAACACCAGGCTAGATAAAACCCCAACCAGAAGTGAATTAAGCAGCCCTGCACCTGCAATCCACAGTCCTAATAGATATTGATGGAGTCAGTCAGTTAAACAGTGAAACAATTAGACCGCTCCCTTCGCCAACCCTCACCCCTCGACTTCAGACAATTACAGAAGCGCCAGGACGGTGTAGCCCTTAGCAGAGTCTACATCGCAGAGCCCATCTCTCTCAGGGCCCCAGAGCAACTACCCCTCTTGCTGATGCTCAAACAGACAGATTGGAGCTCATTATACCTGCAGCGGGGAATAGCGCCCCTGCCTGAGGGACTTCATCTTGCCTATGCAATAGATTAGGGGTCTGTTGCAAGCTAGGAACCTAAAGCATGCTTGTGCTCTTGCATTAGGGTGAGTGAGAGGACGTTCGTGTGAAGGATAACAATAGTAAATGGGGCACGCGGAACAAGAAAGGTCAGGCCGTGGCTGTATAAATGTATGAGCCATGAACTCAACATGACACTGAAAGAAAAAAGGGAAAGAGAGAAGAGAAAAGGAGTTTTGTGAGCCGAGCAGGCAGGAGAAGTTGGGTCACGGAAACCCACACGGAATCCGCACACTCATTTCACGTTTTCTGTGCTGATTGTGGATGAAGGTCTGAGAAATTCTGTTTGAATATTTGGATATTGGTTTGTATCTTGTTGAAAAATCTATCTGGTAGCTGAGTCAAGATTTACTAAACGGCAAATTAGTGTTAGAGCGCAATTCCATAAAAGCGCCGATGGGAGGGGAAAATTCTGCGGGTGATTTATAAACAATGCGCACATTAAAGAACACAAACGCAGCCAGATCATTTCCATAATGACCAGCGCCATCTACCAAGAGCAGCGCAAATTACCGCCTGCTTTAAGACTTGCATTTTATGGCCGTTAAATAATGGCGCAAATACAGGTAATTTGATGAGCACAAATGTTAGTAAATCGCATTGCGCGATTCATTTTAATACTCTCCTACCATAAATTTTGCATCTGAAAGGGAAACTCCTATAAATGCTTATTCAATAAGGTCAGGTGCAAAAATAACTGTGTCCACGCCTTTTCAGCGCAAATTCTTCACTGTGCGTTCTTTAGTAAATCCTGAAAGTACTATTTTAACGCCAAAAGACGGTTTGCGCTGACACAAGCTGTTAGTAAATCTGGCCCTAATAACGGAAGACATTACGTTTAAAAAAATAGTTAAAATATATATTATATTTAATAATATACACTAATGTTAAAACATTATTGTTTTTATTATTGGAACAACTGGGTGAGTAAATGATGACAGAATTTTAATTTTTGGTTGAACTATCCCTTTAAACACTTTACATTGACATGACCAACTGGAAGCTAGTTTGTTTTCAGAAGCTAATGACTAGCTTGGACCATTTAAAATCCAGCTCAAAATCAGCTACAATGTTCCAAAATATAGCTAGCAATTTAAGATGGATTGTACAGCAAGGCCTAGCTGTTGTGTGGATACAAAAGCATCCCACGCACACATACACATACATCCAGGAGGAGATCAGTGTGTCCTGAGGAAATCACCCCTCCCCGATGCACTGTATCCCAGTGGTCTGGCTGCTTTTCTCTCTGATGTTTATACTCTGGTGACCCAAAGCCCCAGAGAGAGCCTGACCTCAGTCAGCACATCTAATCCTGTGGGATAAACAAAAAAAACACACTGCTTTGTTCATAAGCCCCACACTTACACACCACCCAAGTTCTTCATAATTGATGACACCGCTCGCAACACTGCCAACCTCCCCTGTAATGAGACTGTATGTCAGATCCACCTCGTTCACATATATTCCAGCCTGCCTGCTTCAACACCAGCAAACATGGCCCAATTTAACTTGTTTTTGCCTTAATACGGCCTCTTAAAACAACCATTTCCATTCTTCTCTTAGACAACAACTCCCACCTGAAGACAGCCATCACCTTCTGAGGCAATCATGGTGCATTTTGCTGAACACTTGAGAGAGTAATGAGCAGAGATTCACGGAGACACCTTTACTTATTCATAGTCAGTAAAGATACTCTTAGCTTTAAAAGCTCAGCGCCGCTGTCAGGTGTCTCGTCCCTGAAGGAGGACCTCCTGTGCTGCTGTAACAATATGGACACACACCTAACGGCCTTGTTAATGCAAGGAAAGGCATCAGTAACAACCCTCAAAGACTCCAGAGAGCCGCTGACCTTCACAGAAGCCCCTCCATATTCATGCAGCTGCAAGTTCACATACACAAGCACACACAACCACCTGATGTTGATCTTATGTCGGATGTGTGTATACATGATTCATTCATTGATTAGTTGCTTGGTCAAATGGACAGCCTTTCTGCAGGCTGGTTTTCATTCTACACATGTTTATTAATGACCACTCACAACTGAAAGGGCTCGCTACATATATGTAAACACATAAGAAGCACAAAATATATGTGGCCATTAATGTTTAAATGAAGTAGACCATCTGGGGAAGACTGTTCCTGTCTTGTTGATTATTTAAAAATGATTAAACCTCTACTCTGAAGTGCCTTTGGAGAATTATATGGGTCAATGACAAATAAGAAAGGGGAAAATATTTTCTTAAAAAAAAAATCTATTTTAAAGTGCAGTCTTTGTATTCATGTACTTCTATAACATTTTCGAGAAAAGATTTATTGTAACAACTAAAAATGTCATGTGGTGTGTCCATCAATTAAAAAGCAAAGACACTTTATACATGTGAGTGCACACATTGTAATATTTTTCCTGCATATATACATTATTAGTAGTAATATTAATATTAAAATATATTAATATTAATAGACAAAGCAAAGGCAAAGACATATTCATACACTTTATACATGTGACTGCACTTATTGTAATATTTTAATTATTTCATTATGCATTCTATTTAATAATAATAATAATATCTGATCCAATTGAAGGAAAAGCAACAGAAAAAGTGAGAGCATACTTTGCTCAAATGAAACACACTCGACTTAAGCGAGTACCATGCTGTTCACTGAGGCCCCTGTGTGGAAATTAAATTGCAGCTCATCTGGGGAATGAATAAACAGACAAATTCAGAGGTTTAACGTCTATTCAGAGATTTGGTTTTAATAAAGGCATTACGGTATGTAGACGCTTTAATCCTACAATCACATCAGTTACATACTGTAGTCCACTATGATAGGGACTGGTAAAGAATCACACACATTCATACACAATAACAGAGATGAACACAAACTCCTAGAAGTGGGTTATAAAACAGCTATATTTAATGCTATAAAAAAATCAAAACCAAATGTACTTACAACATTCAATCCTCAATAGTGAATAACAGATTTTTCTTTTGCTGTAACCAACACCTTTCTGTTTCACTATCTTTTTTTCCATCTCTTTTAGTTCATCTTGGTTTCTAAACCTGAAAAACATCAAGTAGATGAATGTGCATTTCTCATGGACATTGATTGCCATTGGTCATTTATCAAAGGCTTAATAAAAGATTAACTAAAGTCTACATTCATAGCGGTTCTGCTAATTTGCTGGTAATGTGAGATCAATACAGCCAAGTTAATGTATGCATATGAAAAGATGTAACAAGATTATGCCTACGAGGGTAGATAGATAGTTTGTGTTTGTTGTGGTGAAACAGCAACCAGTCATTTTAATTTAGTAAGTTTGTCAATTGCTTTCATTTCCTCTTTTGGTTCATTTCTGGCTTAGTGTTGGGCAGGTGATCGATTACACATTCCTTCAAGGGATATCGTTTAGATCCCACCATTAGCAAACAAGCTGCTTAACTATATTTAATCTATGAACAGATTAGGTTGAATGTGAAATCAATAATTTAAATCTAAAAAACAATTACATATTCCACAATAATAATAATAATAATTATTATTATTATTATTATTATTATTATTATTATTACTATTTTAAGTCTTTGAGATTTTAGAATGAACTAAACAGATGTGGCACTCTAGCATGTAAAAACCAGCGTCTTATTGCTAAGCACCTACAATACAATCCAGTTTAGCCAGACATTAAATGCGCTGATGCACTGTGATTATTTAAGTAAACATGCATCCTTTCTATGCAAATTAGGCTTATTATAGATTGCATCTCATTCATTAGTGAAATCCCTCCAATGTGTTTCAGTGGTCAGAGGTTCCAGATGGAGATCTGAGCAAATGCAGCTATAAGCCAAAGTCTTTCTCAGTGGAGATTAATGCACACGGATCCACCTGTTGAACCGCTACTCATGCTGTACTCTTCCAATTTAAAGCCTCGCAAACATGTTCAATAGTAGCTAATATAAACGCATAAGCATCTGACACAATCTCAGCATTTAAGCACAAGCTTGAAAGATCTTGGTAAAATGCTCTAGTGTTTAATGATGCCCAAGATCTATAAACAAGCTTTAAACTATTGACAGTTTTAAATTTGCACTGCATCAAGTCTGAGCGGTTTGGTTCAGGGTTCCATCAATTATACAGTATTATTCTTTACAGAGTCTGTCTCATTCAAACAACTTACTGCAACTCTAAGACATCTTTTTAATTTAAACACATATACTAAAGCTTGAGTCAACTACAGTGTGCCGGAGGAGACCTTGAGAGACTCAGCACACATCTGTAGCATTGAAATCGCTCTATGTGCGCCATCATGTGAATGGACTATAATTACACATTCTGTTTCAGATGAACTGTCAAAAACTCTAATCTTGCAAAGTGACTGCAGCCCTGAAAGGTGATGCAGGATTTTTAAATACACCTGTACAGGCTAAATGACCCCATGTGCTGATCTGAATGAAGATTAATTATCATGCCAAGAAACTTTCAATCAACTGGCCCAGCCATCAAGGGCATCATCTCATTCACACTGTAGTTAATGGGCACCCCTAATGCTGCTCCTTCTTAATAGTTCCTGTCTTTCACTTACACATATGGACTTTGAAATATTATCTCTGAGATCAGTTTGGACAAACTGAAAGATGCCAGGAAATGAAGTTTGCAATGTTTTAAACCTCCATATTGTGATGCATTTCAAAGGGAAACAGAATATTCAGCTAAACAGAGTGAAACTTGATTTATTTTTATTTATTTATTTTCCCATTATATTATATTATATTATATTAAGCCTAATATTAATATTAATTATTGATATTTATAGTTACATTTAACTTAATGTAAATTTAATTTAAATCCCATTCCCCGTCTTTGCCCAAATGACAAAAACCCATAAACTTAAAAATGAATGAAGAATAATTTAATAATAATATATATATATGAATGAAAAGTAAAATTTATTTAAAAAATGATATTAATATAAATAAAAATGTATATTTTATTTATTTTTCATCAAATTATCCCGCTTTTTCCATGTACAGCACAATAATGACAAAAGCCAAAAGCCAAAAACATATAAACGAACAACTAACTAACTAACCAAACTTGCAATTTAATAAAAAAAATATTAATATGTTTTCCACGGTCCTAGTGAAAAGAAAAAAAAATTAATAATATAAATATGAATTATATATTTTAATACTTTTTCATCAAATTCTCCCTCTTTTGTCCATGTACAGCCCAATAATGACAAAAAGTAAAAAACTATAAACAAACAACTAGGGCCTATCAAACAGACCTCCACATGGCTTTTATATTCTGATACGTGCAAATACATTGGTCCAGAAACCAATGGACCCATGCCTTTGGTTTCTGTGCATATTGTTCCTGAATATATGGCAGCAAGGTCATCTCTGCAGGCTTTCATGTCAGTACACAAGCTGAATTAAATGTAGCGCTTGACTCATACACACAGCTGTCAACCTCCTTTAGGAACAGAGCAGAGCAAACTCACAAACACACACACAGGTGTTACTACGAATGCAAAAATCTTGCACTAACACGCTGTTCTTTCATAGCACATTGTTCATCCATAAAAATCTAACAATCTAAAAAGCTCCAAAGAGATTTATAGGCTACGTCTTCACAGTGCGCAGCATAAAAATAGTAATACCTGTGTTTATTTTCAGCAATGCTGTTCAACAGCCTGGAGCTGTCTAACTTACTTCTGCTGTTGTTGGAGCACATTACTGAAATGCTCTTGCCAGGGAAACACGTTTGTTACAGTGGCAAAGCATCTCCTGTGGCACATCCACACTAATGCAGCCCGGTAGCCATACGGTGCGAGACCGGACACGTCTGAGCTGATCGGGTGTGATTGTGGACAGCAGGGTTTTCACTCATCAGCCTGACAGCAGCAGCAGAGCTCACTAAAGCAGATCACACTCACACACAGACTGACGGGCCAGCTGGTCCAATAAGCCTGTAGTGACATATGAGCAAAGGAAAATCAACATACTTACAACATCTAGAGGAGGAAAGAATTAAGGGAGAACAGGAGCCGAATGTTTGTCTTCTTCCTCCGACTGATAAGAAAGAAAGAAAGAAAGAAAGAAAGAAAGAAAGAAACAATCATGTATATTATGCCACATAGATTAGCACAATACAACTCCTAGAATCCTCAAAAAAAAAAAAAAATCTGTGCAGCTAAAAGCAATTTAATTTCAAAGGCAATTTAGCTAGTATTTGTGATTTTCCTTTTTTTGTTCACTTTAAAAGCTAAAAGAAATTTGCTTTAAATAATGCTTGAATCTCAAAGTAAAAATGTCGAACAATTCACTAGATACTGTACATCATTCACTTCCGCAAAATAAAAAATAAAACCCAACAGGAACCCAGTGTGAAGCTTATTACACACACACACACACACACACACACACACACACAAAAACAACAATAAATAAATAAATAAATAAAATAAATGGACATAGAATATTGATTTTGGAGAATTATTTTATTTTATGACTAGAAACTGACAGCAAAGTTACATGAAAGCCATAACACTAGAACAGCTATAGGAAATAAATTGCCAACAATCAATTATAAATTTTAACACCCACTAAACACAAATATGTTGCAAAAAAAATCAATTTAATCTATTTAAAATATCTCCACAGAAATTAATAAATTAGTAACTATGGTAACTGGTATTTGGTTTCTTTGAATTCATGTTCTACAAATGTATTTATTTACTTTTTATTTTATTATTATTCATGCTTCCCACTTGAAAGGTCGGTATAGGGGAAAAAAATATGTTTCAGCAAACCAATAAGCTAAAAATATAGATAAAGAAAAACACTGTTCTATCAGGAGCTATGGCAAGTTTGTGTGAACTCTACTTGTATATGTATGTGTGGCTGTGTCTGTCTGTCTGTGTGTGTGTGTGTGTGTGTGTGTGTGTGTGTGTGTGTGTGTGTGTGTGTGTGTGTGTTTTTGCCAGAATCTCTCTGCCCCCAAACTGACACTGGAGTCAGCTGTTAATCTGACCCTGACCAGTCTTACCACCCACCCATGTTCACAAAACAAGCTCAGCAACATATGCGTGTACAAACCTGCATGTGCGTGTACATACACATGTGCACTTTTCATTTGTGTATGCTTTACTGTGTCTACTTTACTGTGTCTGTGTCAGTGGACGTGGACGTGTGTCGAACTTTCACACTTCATTGTGAGTTTCCCGGCATGACTGGAAGCCGGGGTGCGTGTAATTCTATTGAGAAGCAGCTTCTGAATACACAGAGAAAAACTTCCTCTCACTGTGGAACCAGACCTAATCTAGCAACTAAGAGACAGGCAGGATTATCAGCACGTCACTATAAACCTCACCCTGACTTTACTCTGATTAACATACAAATAATATAGAACTTAAAATACATCTTCATTTGTGCTTCATAATCACACAAGTTTGAAAAAAAATGACAGTGTAAATGATTACAGATATTTCAACTCTAATAAGTTAACAAACTTAAAGATTAGGTTAGAAATTTTGTTTACACATACTGACTAACCCTTCCAATTTGTTTGCATAGACATCGCATCTTCTGTGCTTAACTGCCTGCTAGCAATGACAAAATTGCATGTGCAAATGTAACTAGCAAAGATATTGCTATTATACTCTTGCATATATACAGTTAAAGTATATATTACAATTTATTAATTGTTGAATAAAGTCATTCTTTTTGGGGTTTTTTGCGCACAAAAAGTATTATCATAGCTTCATAACATTAAGGATGAACCATGATGTCACATGGACTATTTTAACAATGTCTTTACTACCTTAATGGGCCTTGAACATTGTAGTTGAGTTGCTGTCTATGCAGAGTCAAAAAGCTCCTGGATTTCATCAAAAATATCTTAATTTGTGTTCGAAAGATGAAAGAAGGTCTTACAGGTTTGGAACAACATGAGGATGAGTAATTAATGACAGAATTTTTATTTTTGGGGTGAACAACAATACAAAGCAACATACAGCATATATATTCTCAAGGTTTTGCAGCCCATCTGTGATGTAACCTCAGGCTCTACTCTTCTACCAGAATGTTAACTCAAAACTGCAAAATAACAGAAACCCCTTATACATAACAGAAGCACAAAAACACACAAAATCACACTTAACTTTAACATTTACTCTCCTTCTACAGTCTAACTCAAAGCATGCTGGGAACTGGAAATCTGCTGCTACTAATTCAGTTCAGGTTCAGCTTAATATAATCAGTTGCTGTGTTTTCTATTAAGTACAATGAACTTTCAGTCATATTTGAGTGTTCAGTCACATTTTGCTGTTTGGTTTTACAGTGTAAACTATCCCTTTAAAAACCAGGTTACATACTTCCTGGGCATACTACATGAGCCAACTGAACAACTGATGACGAAAAATGGGAATGGGAATGGAATGCTAACACTGGAAAGTTAGTTAATCTACAAACCTACAGGATATGAGAAATGTAACACTGAAAAGCAGCTTCCAAGCACATTCACAGCCACATACAAAATTCCTACAAAATTGCATTGCGTGTGGCGTTAATGTGAGCATTTGGGGAAATGTGTGAATTTGTCATTAGGTGGTTATTCAGTTAATGTGGTGTATTTGTAATGCAGATCAGCTGTCGCTATAAGGTGAGCTCGCAGGAGAGAATAAACACCGGAGAGTCGACCCGACTGTCACAGCCAATGTTAAAACACAATTAACAAAGATGTCCATTAAGAATTCCTCCAGTTTGATTCTGTGCAGATTAGCAGCGATTCATAATTCATTAACCTTGGGTGACTTTACACTATAGATTAATTTTTAATTTCAGTTCACCGGCGCAACGGGAAGGTCAGCTGCGTGATGTGTCGTGACATCACTTCCTCCAGGAGCCCAGGTCCACATTGACACTTAATTTTGTGGCTCCTCTTGAAAAAAAAAAAAAACGGCAGCTCATCTGAAGTGCTCTTTTCACACACTACAGCGCGGAGTAAAACCTGTCACTTACACTCCATTCGGAGCCAAACCAACAGATAAACAAGCCAATAGCATGACAATTTACATCAATATGAGGGCCAACACAGAGAGCATGAGCTGAACGAGTCTAAAGCCCAAAGGCAGGGAGAAAGAGAGAGAGACGACTCGTGTATGCAGAAAAGGAGAGACAAGAGATTGGGCTTGGTGTCGTGCAAGTCTGTGAGGTAAAAGCGTGAGGGGCTTCTGAGGGGTAATAGATCAATACGCACACTGAAGCCAGTCGGGGTCCCTACGGCTGAGACGGATCGTTCTCGCACACACATCGAGAGGTGAGCCCAGGGCAAGCCAGTGGACTCATCAAACACAAAGACCTATTTCATGTGCAATCTATAGGCCAACCAGAATGACCTGTCGGCTACGAGACACAAAGTACTTAAAAAAGCACCCTTGTCAGCAAATATCAAAATCGATCGGAATGTAAATTCAATAGGAACCTCACAGAAGTGGCTGTTTTGTGTGCAAATGACTAGCTGTTGCTTCAAATGGAGTCTGCCGGCCCATCGCTCGTAATATTCTATCTACACATGCAAATAGAGCGCAGTTCTGCCCCTCAACACCTTGCCACATAAACACAACGTGATTGGACAATGAGAAGCGCATGCAAGCGCCAAAACAAGCTTAAGGCTCGCCAGAACACTCACACAGTCACATACTGACCCAATAACTGAAGACTTAAGACAAATTAGCACCTGCCTATTTAATTACAGCTCCGACTTAATTAAACTCCCAAGGATTAAACACTGCTAACTGGCAGAGGCAAAAATATTACAAATACACACATGCGTGCATAGCATCGTGTTGCAAATCCATTGTAGCCTTACTGCACGCTATTCCATCATATATGTTTTTATGTCAGGATGATGCAATATCAAAGCTAAAGTGTTTTTTTGTCGATTTACCTTTCATGCGCTTTCTGTAAACACCAAATATGAATAGCGCAGCCGTAGGGTGGATCAGATTATAATCAGCCGAGACATTTAATCTATTCTTTACCCGACACAGCGATCGAGCCTGGTTACACTGATATGACAGAGTTTGTGTACTGGACGAGATTATTCCCATGCTTCTCCCAGATCCCTGAATTTACTAATGGAGTCAGGCTTGTTGGATGGAGAGGTAGAAGAGAGACTTAAGCACAACCGTGGATTAAAAAAATAAATAAATATAAAATCCTGTAAAATAAGGAAAGAGGATTCGTCGGAATCACGACACTGCGCTCACTGTGATTTCAAGTGAATTTTAACATGTGAGCGAGTGATTGTCTTACAGTGAATGTAAATGGGAAGTTGACATGACAAGTCAGGCTGTATTAGCAGTGTGTTGCTATATTTAATTTAAACCACAGTTTTATTTCTTGTATAATAAATAAAGTTATACATGCAGTTTTTATTACCTCATTATTATTCGATTGACTACATGGAACAAATGCACTTTTAAAAATGAATGTGTCTATTTACAGTACTACTTTAATCTTAAGTATATAAGTTGTAAGTAAAAAGTAATTTTATCTCAACTTTATATGATGAGACAGCTTTATGAAGTAAATCATAAATATTTTGAATTTGTATAGAATTTGCTTGAGCATCTTGACCACCTCAAAAAAGAACTGTCTCAACCAATGGCGTTTGATTTGATTGTTTGAAAATATTTATTTATTTATTTATTTATTTTTATTCATTCATTCATTCATTCATTGCATTGAAATATAAAGGATATAAATAAATTCGATTGCTCAAAAATGCAAATTTTAATTTAATATATTTTGATATAATGCAACATTTACTATCTGCCCACAGCCCTCAATCATGTTTTTCACAAATGTTGACACTTTATAATAAAAATTTGGGGCACCTATGATGTAAAACATTATACTGAATTTGTAACTTGCCTTTTTATTGATTATGACCAGACAAGGAAAGAGGAACAGGATTGGAATACAACATCCAGCCAGATTTGAACCACAGTCTCTCGCCCAAGTGCTATGGCTCAATGTTTCTAGCCTGCACACGCTAACTGCTGGGCCACATCACAGACAATAAGCTACACTTTTGAGCTCAGTCTATATATGCCAAGCTCATTCACCAAATATTTAACAGTGTTTTTCCCCAAGAGAACAGATGATATCACAATCTAAAAACCAATGACTTAGAAACAGGGAGAAAAAAAAAACAATTTACCTGCTCTGTCATCAGTAGTAATAGAAGCATTCAAATTCAATAACGCATCTCTGACTCATCTCTGTGCTCTTTACCTTTTCTGCACCAAAAATCAAACGGCAGCACACTTCCATATCAATATTTTACTGCCCGCTTAATGTGAATTTAATGATAGCAATCTCCTATTTAACGTCAGTGTGTTCTGTAATGGAAGGCTCTCAGTGGGAGAGAGTTGGAGAATCGTACGGTAAGACGCAGGAGCGGCGCTGGGGCGATGCAGCCGGAGATACTGTGAACCCGGCAAAGTAATCACACGGTACAAGAGTAAATCAGCCACAACATTTAGAAGTCTGCAGCATGTGAACAAAGCCCAGGAGGTAGTTAAGACTGGTTCTTAATGAGCTAATTAGGTTTGTTTAGGCAGCTTTTACATGCTGCTGGTAATGAGGGGAATGAGAGACAAATTTCTTTGCCAAAGAGGAGAGGATATGGAAAGGGTTGTAAAAAAGAGCTGTTCTGAAGACAGTGAGCATCAACAATGGTTGTTTTGAAATCTTACCGTGCATGTTCTTCAAGCCAACGTTTCCAGATCGGTGTTATCAGACCATTGACGTCAAACCTTGTAATGAAATAATACTGTCCAACTTCTCAGAGAGAAACAGCTTGTTTCCTTGCACTGACCGCAGACTGAGGTTTCATGTCACCTGTGCTCCGATAGCCAGGTTACAACACACACACACACACAACCAGCTTAAAACAACACATGCACACCCCACCTGCTGTCTGCTCTCACACTGGTGGCAAAAAAAAAAAAAGATCACATCTATTAATGCAACAAAATGCTTTAGTTCAAAGCGCTTGAGCATTCAGAAAAACACTCATCAGTGACTGTGGCCTTCACCGTCTGATAAAGCACTGCAGCAACAGGACCATCACAAGCCTGTCATGCATAATTAATGAAAGAGATGAGAGCTGTTAGCCACACTCACACACACACACACACAAAAGCTGAGATGCCCGGTACCAGCTGAGGGTGGGTAAAAGAAGCTAGATGAATTAGATAGGACGGTTTAATCTTAAATAGCTGTACAGATTCTTGTGCATCAAACAGGAAATCTTTTCTTTCTTCAGAACCGCTGACTGCCCAATGCCGTCAAAACGCAGACATAAATACAGGTGATTGTGTAGAGCTGACAGTTCAAGGGTGAGTTTTACAAAATGGCAAGGAATGTGATAGTCATATTTCAAAAGTATTTGAAAAATGTGTATAAAGAAAATAAAGCCAGTTTGTGTTAGGATTGTTTGTACAGTGAGATTTCAAAGGGTTAGGGTTGTTCGTAAATCATTGCCTTGATGCATATGAGAAATAATACTTTTATTCAGCAAGGACACAATAAATTGATCAAAAGGGACATTTGTAATCCAACAAAATATTTATATTTCAAATAAATGCTGAATTTTTTATTTAAACAATCCTGAAAAAATGTGCAGTTTTTTATATAAAATATTAAGCAGCAGAATTGTTTTGATAATTGATAATAATAAAATGTTTTATGAGCAGAAAATCAGCATATTATAATGATTTCTGAAGGATCATGTGACACTGTAGACTGGAGTAATGATGCTGAAAATTCCTCTTTGCACAGGAATAAATTATATTTTGAAATATATTAAAATAGAAAACAATTATTTAAATTGTAATAATAATTCATATTTATTTATTTATTTGTTTGTTTGTTTGATGATGATGAGAAACTGTAGCCATGGAGAGCACATTACATTTTTTTTTTAAAAAGAACCCCAAATTAACCCCAAACTTTTGAATTGTACTGTAAATTATAACTAGACATTAAGTATATATCAGTATAAGTAAATACATAAATCACAATGCAATAAATAAATAAATCACAATGCAATAAATAAATAAACAAACAAACAGATTTTATTTTATTCTTGAAAATTTTCTTTTTTTTTTTGGTGAAGTATAATCCGGCCATTTTTTTTTTTGTAATTCATCCTCAAAGGGAAGCATGCAGAAGGTCGCTGAAAAGCTGAAAGCATTTGTCTGAACTAGCAGTGCTTTCCATTTCTCTACCTAGAAACATCCCTTTAGTTTTCTCTACAGAACATAACACAAATGCTTTTAGCACCTATAATCAATAGAAGAAACTGTTTCACTATCGCTTATGTGTGCCAGGCACAAATAGTTTAAAAGTGAAAGGTGGTGGAAGGGTTTAGACAGGTACCCTACAAGTGGTATACACACACAGACACAGACACACACACACACACATATCCACAAACAAAGACAGAGGCACACCTACTGAAGGTCATCACATACAAAATGTGCCCAGGTAAGATCTTTCTCCTCTAACTCCCAGGAAATGACTGCATACATGCGCGAGAGAGTACGTGTGTGTTTTGTGTTTGGGGAGAGGGTGTTCAGAGGTTAAACTTGTACTCCTGAAAGTGTTCCCAGCAGAGATTAATCATTCCGGGCCGGGATGCATCATCTCAGCCATAAAACATTGGGCCTGACCTCTCTCTTGTGATATTAGTGAGGAGCGGTGAGTAGCGAGATTGCTCTCTGCGTGATGGTTGCCACAAATGGTTTGCACATTACATATCTTTCAAAGTGCATGTATCTCAAGTCAGGTAAATATGGAAATGGCCATTGCATCTCTTTCTTAAAAGCGCTGTAGGCGTTTTGGGATTAAAATGCGTTAGATATAAGTGAAATAGGTGTCCGGTGATAATCACATCTGTCTCTGTAACACCTTTAGGCTCTGTAAACAGCAAACACACAGTATGCCAAAAAACAGCCATTCAGAAACGTCTGTTTTGAATCATGGGCGAACCCCAAACGCATTTTTGCCTTGAAAGGCAGTACAGGAACCGGACACCATTCAAAGGGTCATTTGAAATGAAACTGAGCAGTTGGATCTCTTCACAAAGGGCTCTTACACAAGGCCGTTAGCAAAGAGTACAGACAACAGGTCACTTCAAGAAAGCAATTTTGCCGTTTATGATCACATGCACCCTTCATTGTACTCACTTCAAGTGCTTTGCCCTTCTAAGTGAGTAGGGCATATTGATGCTCACTTCTGAATGCAGTTCATCCCTTTTTGCATGTTCAGATTTGCTGAAATGTCTTTAGAGGGTGCGGCGGTGTAATTCAGTGGCTAAGTCAAAAAAAAAAAAAAGTTCGTAAAATGTCTCCATTTGCTTACAGCACCTTTAAAATCACAAGCATGTGAACTCTTGTATTGGCACTGACCTAAGCCAAATATCCTGTTTAGCTTCAGATGCTCAAACTGGCGGCGTTCAGGAGGTATTTGGACTTCTTCTGCTTTACTTCTGCTGCTTGTGTGGTCTTGTCTTGAAAAGTATAAACATCTTTTCAGATCACAGCACATTTCAATGGGATTGAGGCCAATGGGATTACAGACTTACTGTAGTTGTTCTTTTTTTCTGAGGTTTGCTGTTGGTACGTGTTCCTTTGCGTTTTCCAAAATACATTGACTTTGGTCTCATGTGTCAGCGGGTCATTGTTGAAGCATTGCTATAGAATATGCATGTGGTCTTTAGCAAGCTAACGGAGAGGGTTTTGCTTTTTTCCAGAGAGCAATTGAGGATTTTTTTTCTCTGACGAACACAGATGTTATCACCTGCAAGAAGTCTCTACAGACCCTTAGCGGTGACCCCAGGTTTCTGTGTCACCTATTTTAGTATTCTGTTCGTCCCTTTACACTAATCACTGTAGGAGACCCACTGCTAGAGAGAGCAGAAGCTGAATTTCATCTTTTAAATGGAGGTCTGAGTGTTTGTGCTTTCCTCAGCTCACATCAGAATGAATGTATTTAACAAATGAGTACACATAAATGTGATGTTGTAATTACCAGAAATCAGGGAAACTTTGGTTTTCTTTGAGCCCTAACTTTCTGTATACTACTCATTTAGCTGGTTTGTGAGCCGTTTATCTTCAACCAAACTATGAGATACTTATAGATAAACTATCAGTTACATGGTTATGGCTCCAACGCAACTTTTCAACTTTTCTAACTGCTCAAAGATATAAAAGCATTTATGAGAGTTTAAAGTCATCCAAATAAGTTATCATTATTTATTAATTTGCCTTAAAGCACTAATAATCAGCAAATAGCCATATCTTCTAAAGCACAGACTTCTTATCCTCATCTTCTTATATTATTCTTTATTCACTATTCCTTTAAACAGAACTGTAAAAAAACTCTCTTAAGAATTTAATGAATTAAACATCATGTTAGCTGTAGAAACATCTGAGTTTACTTAATTACTTTTGTCTAGAGTCTCAAGAGATGTTATCTGATCTAAACTCTAAAAAAAATCCCCTCTCTCCCTATCTGTTGCTCTCAATGCCTCTCAATTTTCCATCTTCATCCTGTTAACATGTACACTCACAGCTTAAAGATATTTGTGATATAATAATAATGCAATTATTTCAGTCAATATAGTCATAACTCAAACCATTTTAAATTATATATATATATATATATCAAAATTTGGTGGAAGTATAATTTTTTTCCCCAATGAAATTGATTCAGCAATGGTTATGAATTGAGAAATTATAGATCTTTTGACATAAGTCGTCATTGTACTATGAAACCTTACTGTAAGTTTCAGAACTCAAAGTAGCAATGTTTTTAAATGTGTCAGTATTGCTTTGTTTTTTACAGCTCATTTGATATGTGCTGATTATTTATAGGTTTTTAAGCAAAAATAGTTGTTTTACTGTGTGTTTGATCAAATAAATGCAACCTTGGTGAGCATTAGACACTTCCGTTTTGTTTTTTTTTTATGGTAAAAACACTCCTGTAAAAAGCAGACTGCAAAGTGATGTACCATCCCTCAAGAACTGCAAATTAAACTAACAATCAGCCAGAACAGCAGGAGCCAAGACAGAAATGAGGGGAAAAAGAGAGACAGAGAGAGTACTGAATATGCTTTTAATGACAACATGTTGATAATACAGTACGGACTATGGCTCAATCAGTTTCTGGTAAACGTCTACGGTTAAAGCATGGAAATTTGGATCAGTAACACAAGTGCATAAATTTAGACAGAACAGCATTTGAGTGTCCCCTTGCTTTCACACCACTGAATAGAAGAGCCAGTGCCAGGAATCGCAGTCGGATGATGGTTTTGGGAAGCTCTGCTGTAACTCAGCACCAATTCAGAGTGCCAGCGGCGAGGTATCAGAGCGGGCAAGACACTGGTGACAGATGTCTAGGGGGCTCTTCCTTTCCGATACAGGCTGAAGATAGCATCCTGGGCCACTGCCAAATCAGTATTGAGTTTACCTTTGCAATAAGACACCATCAATCAGGAACTACCTCGTTAACGCCTAAAACCCGTTTATAACAAAGAAACACAGACATTCATGAACCAGCTCCCAAAAGTTAAAGACTCCATGAAATGGTTTGACAAGCACAGTTAACTTTTCTGTGCTGACGTATTTCCTGTTATTGAATGTAGAGCACACAAACGTGCCATTCAGAGACAGGTACATGTACTATAGTATTATTATAGTATATATATATTTATTTTTGGTACTTTTCCAAAAATAGAAACATAAACTTCCATTCAAAACTTTAGGTCTGGTATATTCTTTTTTTAAATGTTTTTGAAGAAAACTAGACTGCATTAATTTGATTATTCATTGCTGAAATATTATTACAATTTTAAATTGTATTCATTTCTGTAATGCAATTTAGCTGAATTTTCAGCATCATTACTCCAGTCTTCTTCAGTGTCACATGATCCTTCCGAAATCATTCTAATATGCTAATTTGCTGCTCAAGAAACATTTCTTATTATTATCAATATTGAAAACAGTTGTGCTGCTTATTATTTTTTGTGGAAATTTATATATTTTGTTTTTCAGGATTCTTTGATAAACAGAAAGGTAAAAATAATTTATTTTAAAAATGGAAATGTATTATTAGTGTCTTAACTGACACCTACTGTATGCTCAAAGTATTAATTCTTTAAAAAAAAAAAGTCTGACCCCAAACTTTCAAATTGTAGTGTATATAATTCGTACTAATAGCAATCCCATCCTGCTTTGCAGCAATGAGTGCAGGAGAGACTATTCTTGTGCTAAAAGTTGCTTTTAAGCTGCTATGTAGTTGTAAGTCTGTCTGGGTCGTGGATTTGACACCGTCACCTAGTTAACGCTAATCAACAGCAACCTGAGCTGTGCCGTGATCTGTCCCGGCCTGACTAGAACTGAAACTATCAGCTGTTAACTCTGTGGTCAGCGTCGGCCTGACCTATCTTGAAGAGATAATGAAGAGTGCAGATATAGTTCATCAGCACTCTGATGTTCTCAGCTGTCCGTGTGTAAATGCGGTTTTAGATGCATTAGGGTTATTATACACTCCCACCCAACACTGTAATCTCTTAATCTGCTGAGGACTGGAATCACAGGCTGCATCTGTCAGAGTGCTCGGCAGGGGAGAGGCCATACACCTAATGTGTCAACACACCACACATAAGCATTTCAAATCTGGCAGTTTATGCCAAATCAACAGCCAAAACACTGACCACAAGCACACACATTCATCCATTAGTGCATCTCCATACCTCGGACAAACACTCCATTCCCTGACGCACACCCCATCTATCTGGTCTCATTCCCAGCTCTCCTTCACACGCCACAGACCTGGCTGAAGGACGCAGGACTGGGGAGGGGAGCTTGATAATGATGCAGACACTCCTATAACTGCAAATGGACTTCGCTACATCAGCCGAGCCAATATGTACACACAGACACGTCTACAACAACACACTCACACAAGCATGAACTAGAGTTTTGCTTAACAATGCTAATTGGTTGAAAAGGGTCAGGCTTCTGTTGACAGTAATGAAGACTGATGCTGTGGTGTGTCCTCAAATGTGGGAGACGCCAGTGTGGGTATAAATAAATACTGTCAGCGCTAACCCAGATCTGAAGTTTTGTGTGTTCACACATAAAAAGAGACAGAATATAGTTCATATAACACACATTATAGCAAGCCATTGAAATACAGTAAAATTACAACAGATTAACCGTTTAAAAAATTGTCTACACAATTCAATGTAAGATTGAATGAATGAATGAATGAATA
>NW_015646289.1:468281-494575 GCF_001515625.1 Sinocyclocheilus rhinocerous | reverse complement strand
TATATATATTCTAAATATGTTCATCATTAGCTATTTGTCTGTTTTTAAATGTTAAACAACTTGCAAATTTGCAGTGCAAAACTGGTGAGACTCTTGCAGGAGCATGATTTAACAAAATATGGCATTTTGTCGTCATTTTCTCACCCTCATGTCACCACAAACCTGTAAAATGTAAATTAAGATATTTCTGTTCTCAAAACTTTTGTCCATAAAACAGAAATCAATAGTAACCAATACCGTTTCTTCAAAATATTCTCTTTTTTGTTCCACAGAAGAAAGGAAGTTGTACAAAGTTAGCTCAAAGTGATTTAGATTTGACATTGTGTACATTGGTGTGACTATTTGGATGTTCTGATTTGATCTGAGGTGGCCTTGAAGCTTTACGAACCATTCACCTAGAAGAAGGAAGATGAGTCTAAAGCATATATTTAAACAAGTTGGACATTTGTTGCTGTTTGTTAACATGTCTTTACATTAAGCGTGAAAAACAACAGTCTTACGAAGCAAGGCTTCAGGGTACAGGGGGATGCAAACAGAAGGAGTTTACATTCAGCAAAGATGCTCAGCAGAGCCGGGTTGAGTCGAGCATCTGCTCTCATTTTGGAGTTCGTAGAGAGAGCCGTGCTGCTTGCGGCCCAAAGAAGGCAACGAGCCAGTGTGTGAGCTTAAGGGGGTTAAGGCCACACACAAACACACACACACACACTAACTGAGAGAGAGAGTGAGCACTGCAAAGTGTGATCGGCTCTTCACTGCTTGCTCTGCCATGTTAGCTGGAGTTACACTGTGCCAACTGGGCCAGGATGAGGGATTGTGTATGACATGCACGGCTGTCCGGCGTTTAGCCGTTCAGAGTATGTGTGTGTATGTGTGTGTGTGTGCTGAGAGTTATCTACACATACACTGCTTACATCTAAATATTCTGTCGGCTTTCACACACACCAGGTACCAAGAGGCTGATAACGATGTCTGGCAGGTGCCAACTGGATAGTGGGATAATCGGTCCAATCTTCATCCCCTTGAAACTGCGTGTGGGTTTTAGGAAGGAAGGCACAAATACGCAGTTGGCCAGATTGTTAGTCTGTATCTGTGAAAACTGAAGAAGATTTCACTCATTCTGTTCAAACATCACATATTCTCACTTCCTCGCCCTTATCTGATCTCTACTTGGTGTCCAGTTGATTTTGAGCTCTAATTGAGAGATACAGTACACGAGAGTTGGATCAGGCGGAGGGAAGGATCGGGGGGAGATAGCGCGAGCGGATGAAAGTCAGTGGCCCAGCAGGGAGCTTCCATCTCTTGATCTTTTCTATCTATTTTCTGATTGCCTCATTCATATCGAAGCGCAGCAATATCAAGCAGGTGCCAACTGGATAGTGGGATAATCGGTCCAATCTTCATCCCCTTGAAACTGCGTGTGGGTTTTAGGAAGGAAGGCACAAATACGCAGTTGGCCAGATTGTTAGTCTGTATCTGTGAAAACTGAAGAAGATTTCACTCATTCTGTTCAAACATCACATATTCTCACTTCCTCGCCCTTATCTGATCTCTACTTGGTGTCCAGTTGATTTTGAGCTCTAATTGAGAGATACAGTACACGAGAGTTGGATCAGGCGGAGGGAAGGATCGGGGGGAGATAGCGCGAGCGGATGAAAGTCAGTGGCCCAGCAGGGAGCTTCCATCTCTTGATCTTTTCTATCTATTTTCTGATTGCCTCATTCATATCGAAGCGCAGCAATATCAATAAGTACATTAACTCACCTACTTTGAACTCGTCACATTGTAAGGGGCATTCAGCCAACGCTAAGATAGTATAACATGAGATGATAACAGCTATGATTCTTAATCGTTCAGTAAAGTCATTCCACTTTCTTCTGAGACAGCTAAAAAGAAAGAACTTGAGCAAGCGTTTGGGGGAGAGAATGGGAGGGTTCTTTAAACCTCGTAGTTGGACATTCGGTACTTAAAGAGTCAATTCTGTCATCATTTTCTCATCCTCATGTCATTCCAATTCTGTATGGATTTCTTTGCTCTATGAAGCACAAAAGAAGATATTTTGAAAGATGTTGGTAATCAAAAAGTTTTGGTTACTATTGAATTTTTTGTCCATAAAACGGAATTCAATGGGAACCGAAAATTTTTTGGTTACCAGTATTCTTCAAAATATCTTATTTTACATTCCACAGAAGAAAGAAAGTCATACAAGTTTAAATCAAAATTAAATCAATTTTAATTTTTAAGTGGACGATCCCTTTCCCATTCACACCGCCAGTCGTAGCAGGTTTGTTTCATGTTATAAACGTTAAATCAGCCGTTATTCCACAATATTAAACATTCTGAAGGAAACTAGGTGTTGAACAAATTGCACCTGTGCATAATGCATTACTTTAAAGATAAATGAAAAGAATCAATGCTTGCTCTTTGCCATCACACATCCATCTATCGAAAGTGCACAAATACAGGGTATTCTAGATTTAAACACATAATTGTCACTGCAAAACGTGCCACATAAATTGGAAACTGCTCATTGTTGGATTAACTTATCCATTAGACACATGACTTCCATTTAACCATGAAAAAGCACTATCTTGGTATCTATAGCACTTACACAAAAACATGCAACATGGCTCATAGCTTCTCCACCATTTTTAACCAAATCATTTATCAGAAATTAATCATCTGACATCAAAACTTCTTTCATGTATTCTCATGCATGATTTATGGAAAGCTCAGACAGTAAATAACAACGCATACTGTATGTTGGTCTGTTCCTCACATGCACATGAAATATAGTTCAGGTGGACTTTTAAGATACGTTTGCATCTTTTTTTGAGGTTTGACATATTCAGTCACCATCCATTGTTCTTACACTCTTCAGAATGTGTTAACCAGCAGAGAAAAGTCGTACAGGTTTGGAGCAGCATGAGTTGTGAATAAATGATGACAGAATTTTCATTTTTGGATGAACTATCCCTTTAAGTGCATAGCAGCAAAATAGTCAACCTAAGAGAGCCAAAACACTGAATATTCTGCTGTAAATTGAGTCAATAACACACTGCTTTCCCTGCTGAAACACTAAGTAGTGCTCTGTGCCTTCTCTGACCTTAACAGAGCATAATACACTAATTGCGGCTACACCATTAGCCATTTCTGGCATGTTCTGCAACTGCTGATGATACATGACCTTATGCGTCGCTGTCAATAGCCGGAAGGGAAATAGGTGCAGAGGGTCAGACGATTCACCGAGAGCGCGCTCTCATAGATGGACAGTGTCGGAATGCCGTCTCCTTAAACCGGACCGTCACGGACTGTAAGCCTGTTTCTCAACAATCTAGCTTTCAAACCCACAAAACTGCAAAGCGGACGCGAGAGACAATTGCAAACTAGAAAAAAATGTGTCCGGCGCGTCATTTTGGCGTTCCGCTCAAGCGCCAGAAATGATAAGGCTGATGAAACCAGCGAGAGAGATCCACATTACCACGACTAAGATCACACGACAGGGTCAGTTTAATCAAAAGGATTTGTCAGTGAAGCGACATGGTTGTTTAGTTGCATTTTCAGCATTCATACAAGTGTAGAAAAACAGCCGGGGACATAGACGCGTGCTGGCAAAAGAGCACAGAGCTTGACATATAAATGTAAGATCTTACCTGCGCTGAACAGCCTGTTCATTTCCCGAAGGAAACTTTTATTTCCCTCGGGGAGCACCTTCCAAACGCGACGCCGACGAGTCGATACTTTTCTTAAGATAACTGTCAATTCCTTTAAATATATAGCATTGCACGTGAAAGCAACGGATAGCGGATAAAATGCCGAACGCAGAGAGATAAACAGCACTGACTGGAGAGTCAGTTAGACGATGACCGTCCGTAGGGATCCCGCTGTCTTAAAATGCGCACACGGCGAAACACGGTAAGATCGCGAGTCTCTACAACCTTCTGCATTAATTAAGCGAAATAGAGGCGCGCGCTGAATGAGCGCGTGCGAGGGAGATCGGACGCTACCATTCACGCTGAGGGACAACTGACCGACGCCTCAAGCATCTGTCCGAGCGGATAAACATTAGAGCTGATGGGACTTATGAGCCTTCGAATCGCATTAAACCTAAGAGAATGATTCAACTGTCATTTCCTTAAGGAGCACTGTATATGCTCGCTCCTCAGGTACATGCCCTGCATGCGGATGCACCTGCTTGAGATGTGAGAAGAATGAAAATTAGCTCTCTCTTTTTTTTCTTTTGGAGTGTGAAAAACATCTGTAATACCATATTCAGAATTATTTGGATTCAGTTATTCATGCAAGGCATAACGCAGTTTACAGTGAGCTTATCATTATAACACACACACAAAAAAAAAAAAAACACAGAGAAAGGGTGATCATCTGGCTGTACATTATCCATAAGCAAACAAATGCAAATGAAATATTGGTCTGAAGTGAAATTTGTCTCCGGCTATCTTGTATAGAGTGGTTATACAGACTCACCATGGACAACAACCATTATTCACAAATATCTGACCTCTGAAAGCCACATATGACCAATCAGAATCAAATATTAGTGAATTCAGGAAAAATATATTCTCTTTTTTGCTATTGGGATGACTGAGGGAAAAAAAAATGGCCCATTTACAGAGAGGCATGTAATAATTTAATAATACAGCATTTCAGATCTATTAATTTTAACTGTTTCTGATCCCATACTGGCCTATTCACATCATGCTTATAATTACTGAATAAAACTGAGCATTTAAAAAAGGAAAAATGAGGGGGGGGGCATCATGATTTTATTTGTCTCTATTAGCAGCAATTCTGAATAAACACTGTTAACCAAATGCACCATAATCCAAGACTTAAACTTGTATCATTTGCAGCCTTCTTCAGCAATGTCAAGGCCAAATTGAGTTTATGGAGGTTTTTCACCTGTTGAAGGGATGTTTTGTGAAAGTCCTTTCACTAAAGTCTTTTTAGCACAAGTCAGTCATGATCAATAATTTAGTATTTTAGGAGGGTACAGTATGTCACAAATGGGGAGAGGGTGTATTGCTCTGCACACAAACAAGGTGACTAAAATTTGGTCTTTAAGTTTCAAAAATTTGACACTCTGATTAGCGCATTAATGCACCTGCAATGACATTACTTTAAATAGGCACGAGAACAGGGCAGAATGAAAATGGGATGCAATTACAGCCCATAACCAGGGAGTCATTGTTGAGCATTTCTGCATTATTCAATGCCAAATGAAGATCTACTGCATATTTCCCTATAGGCTGGGAACATTAAAGCTCGATTATTTGAGAACACCTTGTTAGAAAAACCCCATGGCTGCTCTTTGAAATGCACATTTCATACATTTCTTACACTCTACGGGTGATTGTCTGATTTGGTTATGACACAGCGTGTGTTCCGTCTTGAGATTTGTTTGGAGACAAAGATGGGGAGGCATTCAGTTTTGTCCATGTTGGCTTGTGCTCCCCACCTGCAACTAGAAAGATAGAGGCCAGTGAGAGGGAAACTGTTTTGTACCAAGCTGTGATTCTCAATGAGGTTATTCTCTCTGCTTCAAACCAACACTGCTCAGCATGGAGTTGTTTTCCTTGTCCCACAACCAAGATCAGTCGGCTTTAATCCATGGTTTGGTCGGTATTCGTCTCAAAGATACAATTTCAGCATTGCCACAACACTGACCATTTGTCCTCACACAAACCCACCTTTAGCTTTTGTTACAAACTGTTGATTTGCCTGTGATTCAGAGAAAGTAAAAGAGTGGAAGTAAAAAAGAGAGCGAGGCATGAATTAGTGTGAAGGTGCCAGCTGGCACTTGCACAGTCTAAAGAAGCAGATCCACTCAATTCTCCCTCAATAGCGCAGAGAATATGGAACTCGTCAAAATAAAAAAAGCTTTACAGATCTTTATTAGAAAGTGTTTAAACAATGTTTTCCATGCTTCTTCGATGAATTAAAATTTTTATTGCACATGCACCTTTGGAAAAGTTCTTAATGCAAGTTTACAGGCAGTATAAAATAAAGCCTGACCGACATATCATTTAGCCGATATTATCGGCCGATATGAGCCTGTCGCCGATATATCGTATCAGCGAATATGCCGCCGATATGAACTTTTTTTTGCTCCATTGTTTGCTACTGGCGACCCAGGTCAGTGTAGTGTAGAGATGCGCGGATGAGCTCAAACTTCACCCGAGTCCACTGCTTCAAATTATCTGTCCGCCACCCACCCGCACCTATCTTTGATCTTCACATTACAATTATTCTAATTCTTAGTTTTTCACAGCCTACACAAAGAATATCGGCCGATATATCGGTATCGGTCTTTTTTACTCCCTAATATCGGTATCGGCATCTGCCCCCAAAAACCCATATCGGTCGGACTCTAGTATAAAATGAATGTCACAGTTCCAATAACTTATGACAAAAAAAAGACCTTTCCGCTGACTCTGAAGCTAACACCAGAAGAAACCTGCGTGAACATGCTGCAGAGAGCGATGAGGACTGCAGATGTGACCAGAGCAATAAACTGCAATGTCTGTAACGTAAAACAATGCTACAGAGAGACAGGAAGGACAGCTGATTGTCCTTGTAATACCAGACCACATGTGACCATATGAACCCCCAGATGTGTTCAAGAACTTGCAATACATCTATTTACACATACAACCATTCAAATGTTTGGGGTCGGTAATATTGTTTTGTATGTTTTTGAAAGAAGTCTTATTTTTACTACGGCTGCATTTATTTAATTATAAACTTTAATATTGTGAATATGTATTTTTATAATATATTTTAAAATTGTAATCTATTCCTGTGATGCAAAGCTGAATCTTCAGCATTCATTACTCCGATCTTTAGTGTCACTTACTCCCAGAAGTTGTGTGAAGTCAGATCAGAGCTTGCTAAATTGAGATAAATCTTTCAGTTTTTTGTGAGAATTATGCATCAGACCATCATGAAATGGATGGTGGGTGATCTACAGGCATGCCGTGTGAGGCTGGGACTAGGCAACTAGGCATATGAGAAAATGTTTTGATAGGAGACCCACATATACATGCAAACAACACGCCAAAGTCACCTCATGTCAGAGAGCAGTCTATCAGTCTCTTTCCTGCAGATACCACACCACATCACGCCTGAGGAGCCAAATAATGGCTGTTTTTGCATGTAAACACATGGTTTTGGAAGCCAAAGATGGAAAACATGATAGTCATGCTGCGCCTGTGTAAGTTTGCATGCAAAATATTATGTTTGTGTTTGTTGGAAAGCCAGTAAAAGAGAGAAAAGTCCAGGACAAGCCAGCAGTCAGAGCTCAGAAGAGGTTCAACAAAGATATCAACTTGTAAATTCCACAAGACAACAAAGGCGATGCCAATGCCATGCTAAAATGATGTGGAAGCATGAAATATTGCACACTGTATGGGTGCACACGGATGTTCAATATTTCACCCCTCGGCTGCATTCCAATTCCACCAAACGCGGTATATTTATGAGCCGGAGCTTCTCTTCTGACTCCAAACGAGAAGGGCAATGCAATCCTCTCCCTCAATCCACACCTGCTGCTATTAGATTTCCACCAAGGCTTAGAGAGCCACAGAGAGCAAAGGTGCGCTTGTAAGCAGATGAGACTGTCAGAATCAGCATGAGGCCAAGCATAGGGAGGACACAATGGCCCCTTCCCTTAGACGCTTTTTTCTCAGGGTTTGTGGGAGAGCCAAATGTGCTCACGTTTGGACGTGACTGATGCAGGAGTTAATTTACTTCCCCCAACTGTTCTGAGCAAAGAACTCCGATGTCAGCAGTGTTGAAGCTGCTTTCTTGAACCCTCATCTCTGAGGTAGCCTGGCAGAGGGTATTTTGTGAAGATTAACTGAAGTCCTAATTCTCCTTAGCTCCTAAATCTTACAGACCCGCTAGTTTCCACCAGGAATGAGGTACATGTGGGAACAACATGGGTTTATAATCTAATCTGACTCCTTTAGAAGCATTGCTTTGGTAAAGGGCAAATTGCTTTGGTAAACTGCACTGCTACATGCTGGAATTAGTGTGGAGGAGGCATTTCGCTTCACAAACCACAATGTAGGCGACATATTCTTTCTCTCCTAATTGCTGCATGGCAAGGGACATTCTAGAACATGTAACAGGCCATTACTTACGATGGCAGAAGATGACGGGAGGTTTATCGATGGCTTTGATGTGCAATGAGCATTTCCTGATTGCTTTGCTTGCATCATCATTCATAACAGTGGCAAGTTTCAGGGTTAATGATGTCACTGTAAATGCAAGCACGGTTTTGTGTGCATGTTCCTAAACCGCATTTGTAAAATTTTGAGTAAGATGTATTGCACCATTAATTATTTAATCAATTTTGATTAATTCCTGAAATGCAAATTAGCTCATTAAAAAAACTGAACTTATAGAGTTACAAGTGATTAGCTTACAAAGCAGTACTGGGGCCTTGTGGTTAAGAGTGGATGGATATATGATTGGAGTTAAATGCATATAATTGGACTGGCATAAAGAAAATGACGAGGGCTACAATTCTTTAGTAGTAATAATAATAATAATAATAACGACTATTATTACTGTTACGGGCAACAATTTGATTAATAATAATAATAACAATAACAACAACAACAAAAAACAAGTTGTTATTATTATCATCATCATCATCATCATGTCACCATTAATAACCACAGTTTAGAAGATGCTATTTTTCTTCTTCTTCTTCTAGAATAAGAATAATAGTAGTAGTAGTAGTAATAGTAATTATTATTATTATTATTAATATGAAGAAGAAGAAGAAGAAAGGTGAGTTCAACAAAAGATAATGATAAGGTTTGAGATTAATATTAAAGGGGTCATATGATGCTTTTTTAAAGATCATTATTTTGTGTATTTGGTGTAACAGAATATGTTGAAATGCTTTAATGTTCAAAAAACACATTATTTTTCAAATACTGTACATTATTGTAAGTCCTCTATGCCCCGCCTCTCTCAAATGCTTCGTTTTCTACAAAGTCCCTCCTTCCGACAAGCGCAGTCTGCTCTGATTGGCAGCCGTTTTAGGGGGGCGTGGCAGAGTCTTAACTTTGATAAAGAATATCTCTTTGGTTTTGAGACTTTAGTCTTTGCAACTTCAGGGATCTTATCTATGCACAATCAGCTTGTAACACTCCAAAGAGAAAGGAAAACTTGAAATCGCATCATATGACCCCTTTAATATTAACAATAAAATAATATTAAAATATAAAAATTCTCTCCAAGTGAAGTAACCCAATTTGCTTTGTTTACTTTCAAAACTATATTTGTGCGAGCTTGCAGCCATGTACACAAATTAGAGGGTGCTGCAGGGGGTAAGTGGGCATTTATTTGAAGGGGGTTGCTTTGTGGTTGGGGGGCTGTCTCCCTCAGTAGGGGCTGGTGTTGGAGCACAGGCGGGTTGCCAGAAAGATGTTACAGAAGAGAAAAAGAAAAAAGAGGGAGATAGGAGCCTGGGAGAGAAGGATCTGGCTGAAGGGAGAGGTGAGGCACAGCACAGCTGGCTCTTAATTGAATTTTTTACTCAGCACTTTCACAGCTGTTTTGCTGAGATGAATGAAGAGCTTATATCTGGCACACATCCCCTTGGACATACACACACACACATACGCATATAGTCTGCCTGCCCAGGTCACATGACTGGATGCATCCCAAGCCTGCCTTGGAGACAAAGTCTCATCCTACCTGTCCACTGGTGTGGAGTAAGCAGCTATCTCCAATTCATTGAGTGGCAGGCTTGAACAGGCAATTGTGGGATTGACAGAGGAGCAAGCAGTGAGACCATCAAAAAGTTGGAAAATGTTGAACCTGGATACAAATTAAGTTCAAAAATGCTAAGCAGGAGTTCATTACTGCGAGGTAAAGACAAGTCAAGGTCATGATGTCTGTTGTAAATTACCAGCTCAATCATGCATATACAGGGATTCAAAACTAATTAAAACCTGGAATTAAAAATAGTGGGAAATAAATACCATTATTTGTATTAAAAGAATGTATATTAGCGACTAACTGCTTTCTAAATAAATACTAAATAAATAAATAAATGTTTTTATATTAGTATTAAAATATGTGCATGTGACAAACATCATTATAAATGAATTTTTATTTGTATAAAATATATGTATATTTGTGACAAACCGCATTCTAAACAAACAAATAAATGAGACATCTAAAATAAGACATTTGAGATGCTGCATTATTTCTAGGTCAATAATCAAATATTAGCGAATTTGAAACCATGTTAGGACATTTTTTTTTCTTTTTTTAACAGATATATCCCTCAAGCAGCAGACTGTGCCAGTGGACGCATATGGTCAGTCCAGTACAATTAACAATCGTATATCATTGTAGTGTACAGTACACTTTCAAGCACTTACACTCTTAAAGATAAAAGTGCTTCATGATGCCAAAGAAGAAACTTTTTGTCTAAACGGTTCCATAACCTTTCTGTTTCACAAAAGGTTCTTTGTGGAGAAAGAAGGTTCTTCAGATTATAAAAAGGTAAGAAATAGATGGTTCTTTAAAGAACCTTTGACTGAATGGTTCTTCTATGGCATTGCAGTGAAGAACCTTTTAAGCACCTTTATTTTTAAGAGTGTACAGTACTGTATCAAGAACCTCCTAAAACTGCAGGTACAGTAAGTGTTACACTTTTTCCTCAAAGGGATCCGCTTATATGTCTTTACATGTGAGCTTTCAAAAGATTGAAAATAATAGGATAAAATAGCTTCCTGTACAGTAAAACCAATTTAGTAAGTGGCAAATCTTTCCACAAACAGGAATGGAGGCATAGCCACGGGTATAGCAATAGATAAATGAAGCTCCCTCCTGCATTACAGTTGCTCAGCCGTGGATAAGACGGAGAAATCTGCAGACTGGAAAATGTGTTTATGTCTGTATGTCATCCATGCATAATGCAGGGTTAGAGCTCAGCGTTTCCCAGCTCACTCCTCTCACCTGTCCAGTTTATTCTCTCACCAACTGCAGGTTTCAACTATGAGAACAAAGAATGCTGTATATAAAAAATACTGAACACATTTTTCGACATTTTTTTTTTGTCTTGATTATTTCAGTAAATATATCTAATGTTAATAATTAAAAAATGAAAGAAGGGTTTTTTTTCCTTTTAGTTTTTGTTTTATTTACAGAATACAGAACTGTTCAAAAGTTTGGGGTTAGCAAGCCTTTTTTTTTTTTTTAATTAATACTTTAAGAAACATTGCATAGCCTAGATCAAAAGTGTCAGTAAAGACTTTTACATTGTAACTAAATTAATGAATAAATGAATGCTGTTTTAAACTTTCTAATAATCAAAAAATCTTGGGAAACAAATTGCATCATGGTTTACACAAAAATATTAAGTATTAAAAATATTTAATACTAAATATTAAAAACATTTGTCAACATTGATAATAATAGGAAAAGTTTCTTGAGCAGTAGAGCAGTATATTCGAGCGATTTCTGAAAGATCATGTCACACTGAAGACTGAAAATTCAGCTTTATATTAAAATTACATTTTAAAATATATTAAAATAGATAGTTATTTTAAATTGCAAATAATATTTCACAATTTAATGTTTTATAAATTAAATAAATGCAGTCTTGGTGAGTATAAAAGACTTCTTTCAAAAAATATGAAAAATCATACTGACCCCAAACTTTCAAATGGTGGTGTATATTTAAGTTTGTTTGTTTGTTTATTTTTTTCTGATTACATTAACATTTTTTTCTTGTTGTTCAAAATAAACCTGACCAAATTCTGTTTTATATTCAAAACAATAACCTAATTTTGTTAGATTTATATTAAAAAAACTTAATTAAATCTTGAATTTATAAACTTTATTCAAGATACACTATCTGAAAATAGGTTTTTACCTCAAAACAGTTTTGCTTCTCAAGTTAATTTATCTTGTTTTAAAAAACTGAAAGGGACAAAGTTTCAGTCTGTTTGCCTGCCGGGAGGAGGTGGGCGTTGGGGGAAATGGGTGGCATGCTGCTGCTAGAATGGAACACAGAGACCTCCCAGATTGGATTCTCTTAATGAATTCAATGATGCTATGAAATCATCTGAAAACTGTCATTTATTTTGTCACTGACGCCAGATATATTGCCGTACACACAAACCAGAGAGAGAGAGATGACATTTTCACTCTCGCAATGTGTTGTCATGAAGCAAAACCAACAAGTCTGACAACATATGCTTCCTGCGTTCTGCTTGATAATGGAGCACACGGATTACACACCGACACATGACGGACTGTGATGTCAGACAGCCAGAGACATGACTTGGATCAAATGCGAGATGAGGGTGTTTAAACACTCTTACGGATCATCTTTAGATGTAAATAAATACGTCAACAAAGTGTGACATATCTTGATGCCAACAGTTGATACTGGTTGAATGATGTAAAGATGTAAGTGGTGAAACTGAAAATGCTGTTCTAATAATGGCCAAAAAAGATGCAACACTTAGCCTACATTTTCTGGCATATTTTGGCACTATTATCAATCTCATGCCGGCGTTCTGAAAACACATTATCTCACATTTATTGTTGCAGTCCATCTGGCTGTCCAAGTTCAAACTCCATGAAGAAAAACTCAGACAGATGACTCATGAAATGAAAGTGACGTAATAAGGCAATTACTGTCCAATCAATGTATATCTGTCCTTCCAGAACAGAGAATTTAGAGGATTTTATTCTATGAAAATACATATATTTATATATCCTGCAGCTTGATTTTTTTTAGTATAATGCTGCTCTCAAAGTGGTACCAGCATGTGTGCAATGGATTTTCAAGGGGACAAAAAGCTTGAGGAGGACAGATCTTTTGATATGGATGCAATGTAAGCTGGAATAACACTCGCTCATTCTTTTCTCTGTCAGTGTTTGTGCGGACTAGACTTGTGCTCTTCTCAGCAGAATTATTTGTTCAACCTAATAAAAGTTGTTATTGGTCTGAAATACGATTGATGACCGGTGCAAACTTGCAAAACGTCTGCAACTGAGCGTGAATAATGAACTATCTATGAACTAATACACACACACACACACTCACACCAAAAGATAGATTTGAAACTCTGCCATCACTCAAAATCCTATGACTTTCTTTCTTGTGTGTAAACAAGATATTTAGCAGAATGTCCAAGCTGCTCTTTGCTATATAAAGGAGATTAGGACTAGGAATAGCCATGGTCACTCGGCTAGATGACTATTCCATTAATGAAAATTTGAAAACTGATGGCTGCCACGCATTAGCTTTGTGTGTCTCTTGAGAGCCTAAAACCATTTGAGGATGATGGGGAGAAAATATGTGTGTCTGCAAGTGCTTATTCCAAGGATGTAGTCCCATGGAAATGGGTTAAATTTTCTACCTGAAATCATGCCCATGACTGCTTTCTGTAACAAGATGAAGTTTTGGCTAGGCAAGGAAATGAAGCTTGTCCTTGCCCATCAATCAGACAGTGTGCAGACAGACAGCTTTTTAATATACAACCACCATTAGAAACCTCTCTCGCTCTCTCTCATGTCTCTCCCTTGCCCCTTTCTATCTTGCCATCTCTCTTGCTCTCTTTCTGCTCCCCGGAGACAGATCTCAGGTAAAGTGCTGTCTATCCACCAACAGATCTCATCATAACACCACCTCCTGTCTCGTCTTACTCCCTATTTTTCAAACACATATGTCTCTTCTGAACACTTATCAAAACTTTTAAAGTGCTTCCAGAATGGATAATAGTAAAAAAAATAATAAATAATAATAATAATAATTGTATTAATAGTGACAAATAGCATTCAATCAATCAATCAATCAATGCAGCCTGACTGAGGAATATTCAACCTGATCTCATGAAAGTGTGTATCAATAGCACAAGTTTGTTTCGATTTGGCATACTGTTTATATGCAAAAATTGACTTTGGCGTGCATATGATATGCAATAGGTAGGATTAGGGTTGTGGGGTAGATGTTTATCATATGTACGCGAAAACCGCATATCATATGCACGCCAACAAATTTCGTATCATATGTACGTGAAAACTGTGTATTATATGCACACCAAAGTCAATTTTTGTGTATCAATACCACGATTTTCTGTTTTTATATATGTTCTTTATATTAAGTGGCCCTAATACCTGTGTACTTGCATAGTAACTAGATGTCTACATAGTATGTAACCACAGTGTAAGTACACATTGGTACATAGTATCTACAGCTGTAATGTTTGTGTAACTACACATATGTAACAACCCACTGAATGGTAAATTTTGTTTATTTTTTTTCTCATGCCGGGTTGTAATTTATTGTGTAACTCTCATGGTTTTGTTTGATGAAATAACCACTATCATTCTCGTGTTTCTTTTTCTCTTTATTCTTCTTTTTCACCCTCATAAGAAAAACTGCAATTTCATTTGATTCATACAAAGAGTTCAGTCTGTGCGGAGACACAATGCACGCTCAGACAATCAATATTTCTTCGGCTCTCCCTCCCATCCTCCTAATATATTGAAAATGAAGTTAGAAAGATTGATTCTGTATGCGCTGCAATGGGCCAATAGAAAATTAAATGAAAATGTAAATGAACGCTGTTTTGTTTCTCCAAAGTTGCACAGAGAGGTTTTTGCTGTCCTCAATTTGTATAATTTGGTATTTGTAGCCATTCACAGATAGAGCGTGACTCCGCGAGCTAGTTTTGATTATTTATGACCCTCGCTAATACACAAAGTGTCAGGACAATGTGATGACAGGAGGTGGGGTGGCTGAATACATTGACTTTTTTGAATATATTGAATTATTCCCCCCCTTCTTATCTGTTCTAGTGTGTTTTGCATTCAGTACAGACACGTACCTCATTCAGGTGAGTTTTATGAAACTCTCCATCCTTTAGTGATTCAGAATACCTGATCATTAAGCTTTAAACGTGTAGCTATACACGCGTGAATGAACAAAAAAAATGATCCAAGCATCTTCATCCGCCAACGAAAAAAATAGAGGCCAGCGATTTAACAGACATCCACAGCTATAGGAAAATGTAATCTTTTGTTACGCAGACATCTTAAGATATATCTGCTCAGATGGTACGGTACATTACCATACTGTAATGGCTCTCATTGTTGTAAGGGATCTGAGAGGTGCTATTGTAGTCAGGCTGAATCTAAATGGCAGTGTGGGGGGACGTTTCTGTACTAAACTGCCTTTCTGATGACTGCTCACACCTTATCCTGAACACCTGCTTCCTGACATGCTCTCCCAATCTCCCAGACTCCCCATTAAGCAGAACATTGAGGGCAGAAGAAAATCTGACATAAATCCTCAAAAGAAAGGGATATTCCTGCAGATTAAAACACTCTCCAGGAAATGCAGAGACAAGTCTGCCATTAAAGCCCATTTAATCCTCTCTGGAACATGACGGGATTGTTACAGTACAGCGGAGATTGCCAGAGGAGATAGACGCAGTGCTCAGGCATCTCTATTTCCCCGTCCACTGGCTCAGTTTCCTACGCTCTATTTGTAAAGTCATCAAAGAGGGAAATTGAAAAGAAAGGAGAATGTCTGAAATGTGTTTTTGAATGTTGCGAGGCAAAATCTCATGCTCTCTGCTTGTCTCTCATCTAGTCTACTTCCAGACTTGGGGAATAATGGAATATTTATAACAATCAGGACAAAAAGGTAGGTGTATTCAGTTACAGTTCCGTTTGTTTAAAAATAGAGAAAACGATCAGAATTCTTATGTTTTAATGAATAACTGAAGAGATATAGCAAGATCGGATACTGTGGTGGATGCTGGCATTGGCAACATCATGCTGGCATCACGCAACACATGCAGCGGAAGCTCCTGTTTACCTCCTCAGTTTGACGAGAGTGCGCTTCTCTGATTGAACATGAAGTGTGACCTAGTGGGTAACTTTCAGAGTAGCTTTCCAAGGCTTCTGAGAATGTCTGATCTCGCCTCTTACTCTCACATGCGCAAATGACACTGCGCTCATAACTCAGCTCAGAGTCAAACACTGACACACGTCACAAACCAACTTCTCAATTTACTACATAGAAACTTCCACCTTAAAAATGCCATCTTACTAACTTTTTTTCTGCCACAAAGACAAAAATGTAAGTAATCTAGCATCTACCACTTTAATTAGCATGTGAGGTATCATAAAAGTGACTAAAAGTAATCAATACTTAAAAGAAATGCTGTTTAAAAGAATGGAGTCGGAAATAATTTTTCATTCATTCACTCATTAGCAAAGATGCATTAAATTGATTAGAAATGACAGTAAAGACATTTACAATGGTACAAAGGATTTCTATTTCAAATAACTGATGTTCAATATTTCTTTCTATTCATCAAGAATCCTGAAAAACAAAATGAATCACGGTTTTCACCAAAAATATGAAGTATTACAAATATTTCACTTTAAATATTCAAATATTAAATATTCTCAAATATTTTCAGCATTGAGCTGCAAATCAGCATATTAGAATAATTTCTGAAAGATCATGTGACACTGAAGACTGGAGTAATAATGCTGAAAATTCAGCTTTGTATCACATGAATAAATTATATTTAAAAATATATTCAGATAGAAAGCAGTCATTGTGAAATGTAATAATATTTCACAGTATTACTGTTTTACTGTATTTTTAATTAAATAAATGCAGTATTAAAGAGACTTCTTTCAAAAACGTTAAAAATCTTACCGACCCCAAACTTTTAAATGGTAGTGTACATTTTTCATTATTTTTTGTGGCACAAAAATGATAAAAACAGAGATAAAAGCTTGTATAATGCATATAATCTGCTCTTCACTGCACTAAAAATCTTCCTTTGTTTGTCAGGAAGTAAAAAAGTGAGAAATATGAAATTGTCCATCCAGCCACCAAGAAAACACTGAGGATTTAGCTCCCCAGTACCAGACGTTCCATCTACTGGCAAACACTCTGACTATCAATTAACAACATGGCCCATACTTCCCCCAGTCTCCTGCCATACCGAAGCAGCATTCACTGACCTCAAGAACAATGCCTATGAGGCCTGGCAGTCACATGATGTCTAACCAGAGACGGACATTTCTTTAAACAGGATTTATCCTGCTCTTCAGACAGTTTCCTGCACTCCCAGTCAGCTTTAACAATCAATCTAATGCCTCTTCCCTCAAGGTTTGCATAAGCCAGTGGCTGAGGAGTAACACAAGTGCCTTCACTGCTTCTGATTTATTTCTTTCTGCATGAAGATGAGCCGCTAACAACCTCCCCTCGGACTAGGAAGCGCTGATAATACACTCCCGTCTGGAAACATTTGAGTGCTGTGACTCGTCCCATTCAGTCTCTGATGCGAACAGAGGGAACACAGCCACAGCACTAAAGAGGAGGTTTCTAAAAATGTTTTATCCCTTCCTTGAATTACAATAGACAAATATAAAACCGCAGTGAAAAGAATCTAATGCTTCTAAGTCACCACATAGAAGAGGTCAGTCTTATTAAACAGCTGAAGTCAAACATCTAAACAGAGTGGAGTGGATTAATGCCACAGAAAATCAAATCAAGGTCAGTACACATGACCTGTGCGCCCATTTCAGTCTTGACTATCAATCTATTGTGCATCCAAAGAAAGAGCCAGAGCGTCTAGGCTTAAATGAGTCTTAATAAGCAAAAATTAGCTTAATATTTTCTTATTAAATATTTTAGAACTGAATATAGAAAATAGAAATTCCTATGACTATTTAAGATTTTATTAATTTCCTTGACTTTTTCAGATCTGGAAATCATGCAATGTCTTTTTTTTGGGGGGGGGGGAATCATGGCTTATTAGAAAACTTAAGGTGTGCATCAGGTTTGTAATAATACTACTACCACCAGTGCTACATTAGTATGATATATTTACTATTAAAATATGTATTCATATTTTGAATTTGCTTTTTTTATTTTTATATCTTATGTTTTCATTGTGATTTTAAAGTTTTTGTAATTTTGTTATATGCTTTTAATTATTTCTATACATTTCTATATGGCTTTAATCAATTTTATTTCAGTTTCAGTTGTAATAGTTCAACTCCAACTTATTTCAGTCATTTGCCAAAATAGCATTTCTAATTTTTGTTTAAAATTTTAAGTTTGTTTTCCATGTAATATGTATTTTTATTTCAGCACAGTTGAATTTCTGAAACGGATTTGTAAAAGTTAATAATAATAATAATAATAATAATAATTACACACACACACAGAGAGACACACACACATACAGACTTATTCCCATTCCTCTTTGTCCCTTCTTGTTAAGCATTTTGTTTGGAAATCTGCTAAATAAGTAAAAGTGTGCTGTGAATACTGTCAAATATCAACTTACAGGGTAAACAGGGTCAGACTAAGACATTTTTGAACAGCACTTCTGAGGAAGAGTTCTTAGTGAGTCTGGAATGGTCGAAATATTAGTGTGGTTCATAACCAAGTCATGTGAGTCAGACGTGCATGAGTGTCATTGCCATGTGTGTCATCTCTATGAATCTGCTATGGGTGCGACCACAACTTGGCTGTGTCTGAACTTCTGGTGCAGAGGAGGGCAGAATCCTCCAGACACTGAATAATCTCCAGCCTGAGATGATGCAAATTATCATCCTGCATGGAGATACATGCCTGATGCTATGATTTGAGGCCTTGCTAGCAGATGGTGTAAAGAAACGTAGGGTTTACTCATATGCAAACACATAAGTGTCAATACACTTCCTTACTAAACAATTAGCAGCGAAAGATCAGCTTACAAACAGTAAATAAAGTCATATAAACAGTTTGATGTTTTATCATAGCCTTATCCTCTATAATAAACTCAAATGATACATAACACACCTATAAACTACATACATTTTTAGCCCAGATAAATGCATCGGTGAATTTCACACAGCCGATGGATTCAGGAGAAAATGGCACACAAACAAAACCACAAAGGCCTCATCTAAAAGGAAAAAGTTTCTGTCTGTAGAAAGCAAACATAACTAATAGAGAAAATAGTGTACCATCACACCTCTTTAAGGAAGTGCAGTCCTTTCTCATGCTCGGAAGAAAATTACAAAAATTACAGCCCTCAATACATGACTGTGTAATACTACACTGTCTTCTGTGAATGAATGACTACTTCTCTAAAAACCAAGTGTGTATGAGAAATAATAAAGTACATTTGTAAAGTTGACAGATTAGAGACAGCTCCAGCAGAAAATACTTAAAATAAGCAGGAGCATACAGCAGGAGGAAAGGAAAGGAAGAGAGATGCCGGAGTGAATATACACACTATATGCCTACCGGATGAACAGAAGTGACGCAAAGAGCATCTGACCTATTTATGAAACTGGCAAGAGAGCAGCAAAGAAACATCAAAATACTTCAAAAGCTTCTTTTCAATGCCTCGTTGTGACTAAGTTGGGAAACGTCTACATATACACATACACACTCTCTAATGTTCGTAAACAGTCTGCATTTCAAAGACCTCTTGGCAATATTTTGTGAAATAAGATGAAAAGGTGTTGGGTTGAGTGACAGAGGGAAATGAAAGATGGACAGAGTGGCAGATGCTAGGGTTCTGATGACGAAATTCAGAATATAAGCATCATGAATTACTTTTCTTTTTTTTGTCATCTGTAACTTCAGGTTTGTGTCAGGTTTTTAACAAATGTAATTTTTTTAAATAAATAAAATATAAATATTTTGTATTTCAGCGTAAGTTGTTTTGCACACATTCATACATAGGTCATTTATTTGTTGGTCATTAAAATGAATGAAGTTTTCAAGTGTTTTCAAACTGCATATTCAATCAGTATCAGGTGGTCTGATTTATACCATCAAAAAGAATCAGACAATTAGACAGGAGGGGGCATCTGATCGTAAAACAAGCCACCGTTTGTTTTTCAAATGACAATTAGGGGCTGATAAAACTGAAATCATTAACAGCACAATAATGAAGCAGCATGCAGAAAAGGGGTTACAGCAATGGCATTTATAGCAGCAAGAACTGAAAATGTTTTGTTATGAATTTGACAAATAGCACTTTCAACAAACTCTAATAGTGTTATTTTGAATATGGCGCACTTTCCGATAAAGCATAGTAAGCGTTATGACATATGTTATTTTATAAAGGAGGGAAACTAAACAACATTTTGTTAAGAGAAAAAAAAAATGTTTAAAACAAAAAAATGTAATAATAATAATGATAATATAATGTGCCAAAATGAAGAAACATGGCAAATCATCAGCCACAGAACTTTAAATAGCAATAGCTGACAGAGAAGCAGTACCTTGGACAGCTCCTGTGACAATGTGGTGGTGTGATTCAGCACCTTGGACAGCAACACCAGCCTGAAAAGCACCACGTGTGTCCGAGTTTCAGTCTTTTGGGGGTGACTGTGCTAGGAGGCCAAGTTAAGTCAAGACATATATTGCAATAACCTCTTTAGCTTTAAAAGCCTCACCAAATGAGGACAGAGCGGGACACAATAGTCAGCTGAACTGGCCCACAAAAGAAGCGGTCTGGAAACATGCTTTCTTCTGTCTGGGTCATGACGCTCTATGTGCTTACACAATTCTGTTTTGGTGTGGTAGCAACTGGAGCAAGTTAAATGTGTCTATTAGCCACAAGTGAATGATTAAAAAGAAGGGAAAAAAAGAAGAGTTTGTTTGAAAACATAACATGGTTGTGTGTCTGTGTTTATAGGAAAGCCTAAATAACAGATGCTCTTAACTACTAACACCATGTATCTGTCTCAGTACCAACTCATCTCACATTTCAACTTGCTGTGGGATCTCTCTGGTGGGTGCTTGCTTTATTTACACAGAGATAGAGTTGTATCACTGCTCATTGGCACACAGAGCAACAGAACAGACGTTAGGCAGCTCATTACTCCTGAATCACACTGATTTGGAAACCAAGAGTAACTTTCCAAACACAGAGACACTTGATGACTAAAATGTATTGCAAGAAGAGGCTCCATCTAAAAGCATGCTTCATTTTCAACTCCCTGTTATTCTGTTACCTGTGGGAATGATGAAGCATTTCTGACAATAGGAGTGTGTTCTGGAGTGAGAGATCACAGGAGGACCTGATGAATGCTGATGATCATTATTCTAAATGTATAAATCTGTCCACTTACATTAAATTAGGGCTTAAAATAAATGCATTAAGATGCCAGCTTCCTTCTCCTAATGGCTTCCATGAATACATAATTAGGCACAATATTTCATGCATAAGACGAAATATAAGAAGCAAATTCCAATGCAATTAGGAAGCTTACGTGTGAATTTGGACTGTGCAGGCGGGTAAAATATCCCCGAGATATAAAAATGTGGGCATGCTTTTGCCGGGTTTGTGAGTCTTGGCAAGAATAGAAAATGGGTGAACCTGTTTCATGCCTCGCTAATTCCTTTCATCTTTACAGACACTACAGCGGAGATAAAACAAAAATGAAGGATGATGAGTGCCGGCAATAAAGGAGTCACATTTCACAGGCCCGAGACTGCACCACACAATTGTGACTTCAAAACTGAGGAGCTTCAAATGAAAACTAGCTGCTCGTCTAAATGAGACACTCTTGGTGATTTCTGATGCTGAAGACGAATGAGAAACAAAAATATGTTACTCTGTCTGCATGAGATAAAAACATGGGACTTTTATTAAGAGACTTTTCATCAAAGAGAAAATCACCTAGATGAATTGGCTTTAGTTTCTGTCTGCAAAATCTCTCGGCGAACTGATTTTAAGCTTACAGGGGGATTTACTTTTGCAGACTAAAGTGAGAAGCAATATGTGCTTGACATTTATTCTTAGCAAGTTCCCCCTTAGTGTTATTTGCTATATTGCGGCATCGTTGTTGGGCAGAGCATTTCTTGCCCACTCAATAAAGATCTATGGGCTCCCCTGACAACTTAAAAAGTTGAATGCTCAAAGCAGCCGTTTGCTTTTTCAAAGCATGAACGAACATCCATAAAGGCACACAATGGAGTGAAGTTTTTAGAATCCATGGGAATCTGCGCTCAACCCACTCTCGGAAAAGTGTTCAGGGAACACTGGCGCTGGTGGAGAGAAAAACAAACATTAGTTTAAATGCTGGAGCCCAGCCTCATGACGTTGCCAGCCACAATCAATCCACCGCCATGCACTTATAAAAACAGAGATGCGATCTGCGGCTTAGCTGGATCGTGGGCCGGCTGAGTGTTTTGTGTGCACCCAACCTCCCTACTGCTGGAGGAAAGATGGGATATGTGTGGACAAAGGAAGGCCATCTTGAGTTGCTGCTCCCACTTCAGGCTACAGTGAGTGTGGTGGTGTCAGTGTGTGATTTTGTATGTGTAATGCTGCATTGAGAGGACACTTCCAGTGCCCTAAGGCTGCTGTGAATGTCCAGTGCCGGTCCCAGTCCAGCTGTGTGACCCCTCCGGGCCTGTCAGCCTGTTCTCCCTCTGGTCACTCACACAAGCACACGCCTGACACACACAGTGAGTGTATTCAGGGCAGGCCTGCGGTGTGGCTGATTTTGCATTCGTGACCTGACAGGGCAAGATGCTGAAGCTAATGGGATGAGCGAGATCGAAAACCATTTATGCAGGACATACTTTCACTTTCTCTGCACTGCATTCTATTTTATTTTTAAATAACTTAAATAATAATAATAATAATGAGTATTTCTTATTTGAAAAAAAAAATTATATTAGAAAAACTGAAAAGCATAAAAATAATGAATGAATAAATAAATAAATAACCTAGACACAGTCCAAACGTCTGTGACATACATTGAAATAAACAGACAATTTAAAATAAAATGGACAGTATGTCTGTCTGTCTGTCTATTTGTCTATCTGAATGAATGAATGAATGAATGAATGAACAGTAAAGAAAAATGCATCATAGAAAGTGTAGAGGCTGGATTAAGGGAGTGGAAATACACAAGTATGCCAGATACACGCAGGAGACAAAAATTTTCAAATGAAGCTCATGGATAAAGGGAAGAAACAGAGACAGCAGGGCAATAAATAAGTGCAGTCTTTCTCTATATACAAAAATCAATACCTGGCACATAAACGTGAACATGTTGTGTGGAAGAAACACCCAACTACTGTTGCTATTGAATTTTCAAAAAAATCCAGCATAGCAGAGGACACCGTGACCAAGCATTAAGGACAAGCTCACTGCTGAGATTTTTCAGAATTGTTCTTGAAATGTCATTCCTTAAGCCTGCATTACGGAGAGATGTGAAGACTGTATTTAGCCAGATGCCAAAAGCACTCCACACATCAGGTGATAATAAACACATTATCAAGGAGGAGAGAAGTGCGGTCATATTACAGGCACTGGAAAGCATTCACAGTGCATTTAATACCTGGTGCAAATGCATGAAAGGTGAACTAACCAATCACGATTGAATGGGTTAACACCAAAAAAAAGAAAGAAAGAAAGAAAGAAAGAAATTAAATGCTTCCGAATACAGTTTAAATAAATAGCACCATCATAGAAAAAAGTGGCAAGACAAGTTAACAACATTTTTTGTCTTGCAGTGAAATTGTACATGTAATTATAAACTGAAATTGCTTTGTTTTTCTGTTGCTTTTCTGGATGAATTTGAATATTTCCCTCTGGGCTGTATGGTAATTAAAACCTTGCCTATAGGAAACTCGACAGTGGGACAACATTTATAAAAAACAAAAAAACACTAAAATCACAATTCTTGCAAATGCAAACAGAACAATTAAAGCAGTGAGCTTTAGGATAAAAAAAAAATCATGTTTCTGGAATGGCATCACTGACATGGGAATTAAGCACACGGTTTGAATCGGAGACTAAGACGACAGTGTGTGGAAATTGATTGCGACAGGTGGCAAATTTGAACTTTGGCAAACCGAGGCCAGTTTCTCAGCCTTCGCATTATTGCTGGAGTATACTGCTGGAAGATCCCTTCATTGACCAAATGTGTCCAAGCAGTGAGCTTTGCTGTGTGTGGACTCAAGGCCATAAGACACACTAACACACACGGGAGCTCAGGCCTTTAGAAATATAGTACTGAAGCGAGGAAAGTGAGAGGAGAACAGGAGGAGGAAAAACAGCTGTGTAGCATTTACTGCTCTGTGCAGTGTGACCTAGTTATCCACCTGCACTGTTCTCTTTAATAAAATCCATCACCACATTCTCAGAGTTACAAGTAACATTCACTTTATATCTATAGTTAAACAAAAGAAAAAGAAATCAAAAGAAACAACAGTGTTGACAGAAATGCTTCTCATACAATGGAAGTCGATGAAGCAATTTTGCAAAGGGTCAGATACATTTAGTTGATTTTTTTTTTTGCTGTTTTTTTTTTTCAGATCTTATATCTGTTTTTGCTGTTTAAATGCATGCAGCATACAGTAAGTAGATCTTGTTGCATGTTCATAAACAGCAAAAACACATATCAGATCTGATTTAATTGCATCAGATTTAGGATATAACTACCATATGTTGTTCCAAATCCAATAAGTAAGTGATATCTGATCATTATTGATCATCAGTTAAGCCTAAATACATGTAAACAACTATTTTTAATACAGTTCTTACTTAAAGGGGTCAAGACATGGATTATTTATTTATTTATTTGAGTCATACATTCAATAGTCAAAAATGATTGTATTTAACTCTCACTCTGAACCTCTGATGTTTTAATAATACAAAATGATGGAAAATTTGATTTCTAATTTCATGGCCTCTTTAATATTCACTGTAATAAAATGTAATCATAATATTAGCTACTAAACAAGATTTTTTTTCACAAACAAGATTAGCAAAAATCAATACATACAGAAAACAGCTTAAATACTGTAAATATTTTACTGACTCATGCAAAAAGAAATACAAACTGATTGTGTCAAAGATCATATCTGTGCATTATTATGCCTTGCTGTGGACACAACTGCTCAACTTTTGGGGTGGCAAAGATTTTTAATGTTTATGAAAGAGACTTCTTAAGCTCACCAATGATGTATTTATTAAATAGAAATACAATAAAAACAGCAATATTGTCAAATATTATTATAACTTATAACTCTTTTTTGTTTTAATTTATTTTAAAATATAACTTATCCCTGGGATTGCAAAGCTGAATTTTCAGCATCATTACTCCAGTCTTCAGTGTCACATGATCCTTCAGAAATCATTCTAATATGATGATTTGCTGCTCAGGAAACATTTCTTTTAATTACCGTCATCAATGTTGAAACCAGTTGTGCTTTTTGTATTTTTGTGGAAACCATGATACATTTATTTATGCTTTTTTGAGGAATAGAAGGTTTAAAGGAACAATTTATTTATTTATATGAAATTGATTTTTTGTAACATTATAACTGTCTTTACTGCCACTTTGATCAATTTAATGCATCCTTGCTTAAAAAAAGTATTCATTTCATTCAAAAAAAAAAAAAACTTACTGACCTGAAACTTTTGAATTGTAGTGTAAGTGGATCTTGCTACATGTTCATAAACAGCAAAAACACATACAATACTGTATCAGATCTGATTTCATTGCATCCGATTTGAGCTACTATTATATGTGGTCCTAAATTCAATATGTAAACTGATATCTGATCATCTGAGTCAAGTCTAAATACTCATAACTAACCATTTTTAATACAGCCCTATACATTTCCTCTAAATATTTAAATATTTTTTTTCCACTAACATTAAATGAAATTAGCAAAAATTAACATGTACAGAAAGCAGAAGAAAACATTGCAAATTACAACCGACTCATACAAAGAATTACATTCTTGTATTATTTTGTCATTAAGAATATGTTAAGGTAAAATTAACATGTTAATTTGTGATATGTTACGTGACTGTCGTTGTATTTATGTCAACTAATTAATTCCTTTAATGAACTAGTATATCATTGTATTTACATGAATACTTTTACTTTGTATTTAGCTACTTTTATGTATTTTAATTAATAAAATATTATGCTGTACTTTATTTAAATTTTATGCATGTGGGTTTCATAATATTTCACAACTTTTTTTTATTGCAAATTTTACAGTACTTTATGGCCTCACTAACACACAGGGTCTCAGAGCACAAGTAAACACCTAAGAGTTCAATCTCTGACTGAGTGCTGGCAGTTCAAGGACACTGTGAGGGGGTAAACTCTCCTCTAATCTCATCTGACACACAGTATACTGCAATAGCCTGCTTCAAATGTCTTTTCATACAAGTGGACCAGCGCGCACACACACACACACACACACACACACACACACA
>NW_015646289.1:464428-468111 GCF_001515625.1 Sinocyclocheilus rhinocerous | reverse complement strand
CAAAAAAAAAAAACGAATTGCACACTTTCTAAAATATACAGCATGATGTACTGTTTTGCTTCACTTTCTAACAGTCCCTGCACAGATCAGATGTGTGAATGTTTGATAAACCTCTATCACCACAGCAGAACTCCGTGCTGGACCACCAGGAAGCTTGATTTTCCATCAACAACGTTGCCTACTAATGACCAAGAATAACCATGTGCTCTTAGCATAACCTGTGGAAACTTCATTACTCAACCACCATATCACTTCAAAAACAACAGGAAGTGAACGCACAAGTAGCACAATCTGCACAGGCTGTTGATGCAGTAGCCTCTCATTAAACAATGCAGTGTGCTGTACTAGTTAGAGAAGCACTATTTCATCTCAGTAGTGAGATGAGCAGACATCACAGTAACAGTGGCAGAATCACAGGGGTCACCGAAGCTCCAAGGGGTACCGTACGAGGTGCCGGTAATGAGAAATCACTGGATGAGCCGCAGCCAATCAGACTGCGCCATTGAGCATGTCAAAAGCATTGAGTTATGACTGATTTCTCTCTCAGCTAGGAAGAGTAACAGAGGCATTTGAGAGAGAACAGGGGAGGCGTGCATGTTATTCCAGCACTGGTAATCAAAAAAACAGAAATACAGTCTCAAGGCTGATTGATTTTGATGTCTTTTATATCATTGATCTATGGCTCCCGTAAAACAGCTGATTTAATCCATAGATAAAGAGCTAAAAATCGACTGGATGAAATCCAGACATTCCGGGGTGGAGCTGCATGTTTACTTACATTTCTTCTACATTTCATACTGGTATTTTTCTTTCATCTTCACTGTGAAAGAAAAGAAAATATATTAAATAAAAAATAATAAATAAATAAATACATTTTATTTTTAATGGCTTTCTCTAAGTTTAAACAAGTCTCTTATGCTCACCAAGGCTCCATTTATTTCATAACAAATATTTCAAAAAACAAATGTTTCTGTTTCAATTTTTTTTTTTCTAAATGTAATTTATTCCTGTGATGGCAAAGCTGAATTTTCAGCATCATTACTCCAGTCTAGTTCTAATATGCTGATTTGTTGCTTAAGATGATGAAAACGGTTGTGCTGCTTAAATAATTTTGTGGAAACTGTTTTTTTCTCTCTCTTTCTCTCTGTGTGTGTTCTTCAATGAAAGCAAGTTAAAAAGAACAGCAATTATTTGAAATAGAAATATTTTGTAACATTACAAATGTCTTTTCCATCACATTTACCGTCTTTGGAATGGTAGTGTAAATAATGGCATTGGTAACCAAATACTTGTGCAATGCTGCATCCACACCAATATGTGTCTGAATATTCTCATTTCAGCCAGTAAACAAACAAAAAAGTCAATTTTTACAAAACAGTAACATAATTTACTTTCTGATAACATCTCTTTCCCCTCTATGTTCTTCCTCTCACATTAGCACATATGTTTACACACACAAAAACTCTTGAAAAGACAAATCCCTTCCATATCTCTCTCGCACATTTGAGCCGTTTTTAGTCTGGTTCATTAAAAACCTTAAGGTGAGGGAGACGGGGACACAAGGACCCTGAGGACGTGATAGGGACTGTGCCGTCACCTCTTACAGCTGCTCGAGGGCAAACTGTCTTTTCTTCGTAGCAAATGCCGACCCAGACAATCTCAATGGACCGCTCAGCAGCATCTGAAAGTGAGGTCACAAGTCCAGTCCCAACAGATCCATTATAATAAAGCCCGATAAACCCGAACGCACCAAACTCTGATGGGGTCACACTACACTTTTTGTCTGTTTTTGCTAAGTAAATCTTACAGCAGCACTACAGGTGTAAAAATGAATCCATGCATCATAATTGGATCTCTGTGACAATGACAGTATTCAAAGCACTGATTGCATAATCAATTATAATTGCTATAATAATACCCAATGTATTATGCAATCATTGCTTAACCAAAATACAATTCCTAAGCCTGGTGTATTGTTTCTGTCAGTTCTCCTCTCCAACTGGCACCCTGCAGGCCAAATCCAGCCGTCAATCATTTTTATACAGACCTACAATTGATTCTGATGAATTCGCTGCACTGCCTGATACATTAGAGCACTCTTTGCACAAAACCAGCAACGAGTTCAACTGCGTTCGTCAGTCATCAATTGGTTGATCACAAAATAAATTAAGCTACACTAGTTAGCTGCAAAATTTTAATTACATCATAATTAATCAAATGTATGCAAAAAAAAAGTCTTTATGTGGACAAATCCACAGACATTAAAAATTACTTTTTATTCCACATTAATCTACACTCCATACACCATAACGGCAAAGCAAAAACAGAACTGACACAACTTTGTAAATTTATAAAAAATAAAAAAAACTGAAATAAGTACATTGAATAAGTATTCAAACCCTTAACTCAGTACTTAGCTAAAGCACTTTTAGAGCCTCAAGTATTTTTGGGTATGATGCGTCAAGCTTTGCACCTCTGCATTTGGCAATTATCTGCCATTCTTCTCCTCACCTCTTCACCTCTCAAGCTCTGTCAGGTTGGATGGGGGCAGATGCACATTTTCAGGTTTCTCCAGAAATATTTGATTGGGTTCAAGCTCAGGCTCTGGCTGGGCCACTCAAGGACTACTCTGATGAGTCCCTCAGTCCCTGCCGCTGAAAAACAGCACCAAAGCATGAGGCTGCTACCAGCACACTTTACTTTTGGGATGGTGCTCTGCAGGCGATGAGCAGAGCTGGTTTTCTTTCAAACATGATGCTTGGAATTGAGCTTCATCAGACCAGAGAATCTCGTTTCTCACAGTCTGAGGGCCCTTTAGGTGCTTTTTTGCTTTGGAAGGTGAACCTTCTGCCCAGTCTGAGGTTCTGAATGCTCTGGACTAGGTTTTCATTAAGGCTTTCTCTATATTTTGGTGCATTGAGCTTTTCTTCTACTCTGACGAATCCCTGAGTCCCTGCCACTGAAAAACAGCACCAAAGCATGAGGCTGCTACCAGCACACTTTACTTTTGGGATGGTGCTCTGCAGGCGATGAGCAGAGCTGGTTTTCTATTGTATTATTATGCAGACAAACATATGTCTGCATCGATGGAAAGAGCTGGATTTGGTTGTAATGTGCAACTCATGCTGAGACTCTGAATTAATGAATCGGATATGCTCTTGTTAGCCTGTGTGCTATTTTAATGTAAGGCAGCAGCATAAGGCCCCATTTATTAAGATCAGTAAACTGACAGGTGAATGTGTCTAAAAGCGTCAGCAGAATGGATTTTGATGCCATCTTCTGTTACCAGTCTAACCAAAGCCCTTCTCCATCAATTGCTCAGTTTGGCCCAGAGGCCAGCTCTAAGAAGAGTTCTGGTTGTTCCAAATGTCTTCCATTATGGATAATAGAGGCTACACGCTTCTGTAAACCTTCAATGCAGCAGAATATTTTCTGAACTCTTTTCCAGATGTGTGGTTTGATGCAATCCTGTCTCTGAGCTCTACAAACAGTTTTTTTTTTACCTCAGGGCTTGGTCTTTGCTCTAATATGCATTTTCAGCTGTTAGATCTTTTATTAAGACATGTGTGTCTTTCCAAATCATTCCCATTCAATCGAATTTGCCACAGGTTAACTTCACTCAAAGTGTGGTAACATTTACAAGCAAAATGAATGCTCCTGAGCTAAATTTCAACTATATATAT
>NW_015646289.1:455983-464008 GCF_001515625.1 Sinocyclocheilus rhinocerous | reverse complement strand
TATATATATATATATATATATATATATATATATTAATTAAATGCAAGAATAAATATTAGTATTCCAGATGCACAAACTAAACTATTATGTTTATACATATATTAATTGTATTATTATGCAGACAAACATATGTCTGCATCGATGGAAAGAGCTGGATTTGGTTGTAATGTGCAACTCATGCTGAGACTCTGAATTAATGAATCGGATATGCTCTTGTTAGCCTGTGTGCTATTTTAATGTAAGGCAGCAGCATAAGGCCCCATTTATTAAGATCAGTAAACTGACAGGTGAATGTGTCTAAAAGCGTCAGCAGAATGGATTTTGATGCCATCTTCTGTTTACAGCACAGCAATATCAAATGAATTTATGTTGTCAGAGAGAGAACTAGATCAATCAGAAGCTTCATCAAATATGACTTGCAGGTAAACAGCAGAGAGGCGTGAATGTGTGTGCACATGTGTGTCTGCATGTTTACCTGTCTGAATGATATGACCAACCCTATCTATACACTAAAAGCCATGTAAAGTCAGCCCGTGTGACAGACCTTTCACTTCCTGTGCTATTTTATCTCTCAGGGAATGGGACCCACTGCTTCCAGCTAACAGCCGTTCAAAGCCCTTTGTTCTGTTCCGCAGTCTATCCCCCTCACCACAAAGTGCTATTCATTTCCAATCACATGACCCTGCAATTGCCAATAGCCTGCTTTACACAGAGACCTGTATTTGTGGTTTTCTTTCCACAGCCCGAGACATGTGCCAGTCAGACTGCTGCAAAGAACTGGAATTTGCTGGGACCGAAATGTTTGCTGGGCTGGAACAGTCGTGTTGCTACAAAGATGTTGTGTGCAATTTTTTTTTTTAATAAAATGTTTCAATACTTTTTCCCTTTAATGTGCTAAAATAGCAAAGTACTGTGTAAGTGGACTTTTCGCAGACATTGTGAAAAACTGTTTTTTAAATAGACTGGCATGTCAACTTCTGGCTCATCCAATATCTTGAGTTGGGTCGGGACTACTTGTTTGTCAGAACAATAGCCAATGGAAGTAGGAAAAAAAAACATTATGTTTTTGCTATTTCCATTGAAAACACAAGAAATCCACAAATTACACCCTTTACACTTTACTATCACTGTACCTTTAAGGGAAACTGTACGAGTCCTCTATCCATAATACTACTTTATCCAGTGAAAGATCTGTTTTGTCTAAATCAGGAGAGAAATATGCACAGATCCAAAACAGAATTTTGATGTGAGAGGAAAACAAGGAATGGATTTTTTCACTGGAAGCAGCTTTATTATGGATTCATACTTTGGTCAGAAGCAATAGTTTAAAGTTAAAATGCCTTGATGGATTTGTTTCTTAAAAACATTAAGTTTTTCACTTCACAAGACGTTAATTGATGGACTGGGGTGGTGTGGATTATTGTTTTATCAGCTGTTTGTTCTCTCATTCTGACAGGATCCATTTACTCCAGAGAATCCATTAGTTAACAAGTTATGTAATGCTAAATTTCTCCAAATCTGTTACAACGAAGAAACAAACTCATCTACATCTTGGATGGCCTGAGGGTGAGTACATTTTCAGCACATCTTCATTTTTGGGTGAACTATTCCTTTAATACTATGTACAACATGTACAGTAGTTATGCAAAACATAATCAATATACAGTATGCTCAAAAAACTGTTGTGCTCATATGGCAAATGCCAGCTCAAACCTGGCTCACAACTTTTCCCCTTTACACTATCACTTCCTGTCGTTTCAGGTCCTTCTTACAATGTTACGTTAACCATTAAAAAGAACCATAACCATTTCCATCCTGAAGAGCATAGTTTATCTTCACAGACGTCATCACCTCTGGCCTACTTCCTCTGCCTGTTCCTGTCAGATGTTGTTTGCTCTGGCTGAGGCTACTCGTGTGGAACTCTCCATATTCAGATGCTTGCCGAGAGGTCACACCTGGTTGCTGTCCGTGACACCTGACAGACACTTGGTGGCCCTGTATCCATGGCAACTGTAGACGGGGGTGGGAAGGAGCAGAGGGGTCAGGTTTAAAACAGGTTTACCTGGAGCTTTTCCCTCACACAGGAAATGACACGTTGAATGGTCTGAGTGAGCAGGGGGTGGTCTGAAGGACTCATCTTGATGGTGGAAAGCAGAAGAGATTAGAGCAGTGTTTCCTAACCTTTTTTCTGCCACGGCACAGTGGTTGGGAAACACTGGATTAGAGGACACCTGAGGAGAAGGGTGGTAAACTAAAAGACCGACGAGTGCCTCAAAGTGACAAGGTAATTGGCAAATATCAACTTAATCTCAGGAGTGGCCACTTAATGGTTTCAAGAGGTACTTTGTTACTACAGATCGAGCTTCTCGTTTTGACTGTGAGGACATTGTGCAGAATCAGGGTTACCAGATGCTCAATTAACAAGGTAATTTCATAAGTATCTGAAGCACATTACAAGTCAATAGTAATGCACTCTTGTGAGGAAGACACAGTTGTTGCATAGATTTGTTTTCGCTTCTTAATCCCACTTGGGAAATGGGACTTCAGAGCAGCTGAGAGACATCTGAGCATTCACAGCTATGAAACAATCACTGCTCTATGAGAGTGAGTGTGCAACAACAGGTCCAGCACTTGATTTGTCAGCAGTTATTGTATTGCTGTAATCTTATATTGCATTAGTATTGTATGTTTTACCTTGAATAAAACAAGGGTGTAGTATTTATAAAAGTTTCTGTTGCTTATCAAACTAAATTCATAACCCCAGCTGTGAGTGAAATCTGGGCTATGCTGTAATGCTTTCACAAATCATTTTGTTTCATTAAACAGTTTTAATGGAGAGAGTAAAATAAATGGTGTTTAGATACAAACAGGGTGCAGCATCAAAACAGAAAATGCTTAAAAGTGCTAAATAAAATGAGAGCTGAAAGGCTATATTTAGCATACTACTATACAAGTCATATTATTTGCTTAGTATTCAGTACATATACTATTCACAGTATAAATATTTTCCATATGCATGAAATATTTAGATGGCCTGCTACATTTGACAAAGTGTGCAGTATACAGTATACAACAAAACACACTGTGTGGAAAACTGTATCCATTCATCCATTCTCCAAACCACTAATTCCCAGTAGGGTCGCAGGGATAATGTAGCCTAGGAATACTGTATCCCGCAATGCAATTCACATGACTTGATTTACTATCTGAAGTGAGTGAAATGAATAGGAAGTAATATAATCTGCATTACAAAAAAAAAAAAAACATCCTCATTTAAAATTTGTGCTAACATGCAACAGAACAGATTTTGTTTATATGTATTATACTGTAATGAGGTCACGTGAAAGCAAAATAGCATGCTGTTTTAAAATTATTTATATCCTATCCATAAATGTCTATTAAAATAGCAGGCAGTATACAAACTGCTAAATAACTTTATCAGAATTTTTGTTTTTATTTTTATTTTACGTTTCCTTAGTATCAAGGTAGTACTAATAAAGTACTAATGAACAGCCAATATGCTAGAAATATGTGTGCTAGTTAATAGTGAGAATTGGTCCTTAAAACAAAGTGTTACCTTACATTTTGGACTGTATACTGCACAGTGTGCTATGTGCTATTCCAGCGAAAGACTATAGTTAGATGGTCTCATGGGCACAGAACATTTTCAAATAAGTTCATTCCAATTTTGACACAAAATCCATAAAAAATAAAATAGATAAATAAATAAAAAAAACTTTGCAAAAGTGCAACTGTGGTATCTCCGGCAGAGTTTACCAATGAAGTGGACATAGAACAGCAGGAGAGAATCTGAAAGCCATAGAAAAGAGAAGAGGATGACAGTTTGTGATGGAAAGCAAGAGGACTGAGAGAGGAAGAGGCACACAACTGTCACTGGGATATCCCTTGGGTGAAGGGGTAGAGGGCGCTTGAGTAAAACATGTCTGACAAGCCAGATCAGAAGCGCTGACACACGTCCAAAGCAAAACTCAGGACATGCACCGCACCGCCAGGCTTCCTAAACACACACACACACACACACACACTAAGTGTGTCATTGTTTCGCAAACATAGACCAGTTCTCAATTCTAAATGAAACCCAAATCCTGAACAATTTTACTTGGCAAGACAACAATGAGCAAAGATATTGCTTAGGGTGAAAGCAAAGCCTTACATACATTCCTGAGGAGCGAGACAAAACAAGTAGCTAAAAACCAATCACAATTCTAACAGAGTCTTTTCTCAAAGTGTGTTAGAGTGAAAGCAGACCCAATGCTGTCCCCTTTATCTGTGCCTCTACCAGGAATCTCAAAAAGGAGAAAAAAACCTTTCATTTTCTCACTTCGATTAAACTTTCTCTTCTTTGATGAAAGTTTGGCTCTAAATAAGAGGGAAAAGCAAATTGCCAAGGCTTGTTTTGTGTGGCTATTCCTTCGTCTTGTTGACCTTTACTTCAATCTGTTTGAACAGCTCTGTGGACGCACCAAGACCGAGTTCATTCAAGATGAGATTGCACACAACACTAACCAGAGCGGGCTGGTTTGGACAGAACATTAGAGGGAAGATTGATCTCAGGTTTAGAGAGATTACTTACAAGTTGTATGTTGTAGAGGAATGTGAAACGATTCTCTGTCAATTATAACTAACAATCCTCAGCATCGAGTTTCATCAGCGTTTAGTCTTTGTTTATCTGTTGTGCCAATGCGGACTTAAATAATACATTGAATTCGATAATAGCAAGGCAGAAAGATAGTAAAACAAAGAGCAGGACTGAGATAGACAGTATCATATAACGAAAAAATCTAAAAGAGGGTAAAAACATTTGGGCTTAGCTAGCCAGAAATCCTGGACAGCACTGGATTCTAATATGAATGAGAGTGAACATAATATGTAATTTTCAGCTCCTATCACAGCCTCTCTTTTTGTTTAAACTCCGTTTGTTCAGTTGCCTTGTGAATAATTTAAGCTTTGAAATCTGTTCCGTATCTCTGACAAGCAGGTCTATTATAATTATGGGCCGCTACATTATTATGATTACCAATTGAGAAGAGAGAGAGAGAGAGAGAGAGACTAGAGGAAGCGAGAGAGAAGCTGCTTTTCCTGGGTAACCATGAGATGATATGCGAAATGAAAGAAATATTCGTTGAATTTCTCATTTAAGTCGGACGTCTCTGCTCCAATCGGGAGACAATTTATTCATCTGACAATATGAAGAATGTAAGATGCATATCATCTGCGGTAATGAGACTGAAGCACCCGGAACATCAGCACAATCAGAGAGAATAGCGAATCATTAAGTCAGGTTTGTTGCTGGCGATTAGAAAAACCTCAATCGTCATCTTTCTCCTGGTGATTTGATCTGCTTTCCAAATCATCTCTTGTGTCTCTAAGATTGGGATTTGGGATGAGGAATATCTTAATTTCATGTTTGACGAGGCTCGGGAGGTGTAGATTGGAACAGACAGGTTCAGTTTGAAACCCCTCAGCGTGTCATTATGGCAGCAGAATTATATGCCAATTTTGAATATGACGGGCATCGAAACAAGCACAAGGCATTTATGATGGATATAAAACGTACAGCTGAAATGGCAAGTTTTAGGTGATCCGTTACAGACAAGAAATCTGTAGATTCTTATTTCTCAGTTTCGCTAAAGATGTTGGTAACTTATTAATATTTTAGTACAAATATTTGAACACTTTACAGCAAGGTTCTATACATTTACAGCAGGGTTCTTATAGTTAAAAAACTGAAAACAGAAAGTACAAATAAAACCATTATATGTGTATACAGTAACGTATCTGCCATTGCCATTAGCCCTTGACAGGCTCAAACTACAGATTATGGTGGGATATTTGAAACAGCAATACCAAGAAAGTTTACGCACTACAATATGGTGCAAACACATGTAACATTTAGGATGCTTTTGATATCACGTTTTGCGTTTTGTGTTTTTCAAAAGAAATAATGGTAAATTAAATACTAGGAAATGAATATAAAATAGGAAATATCCAAAGACAGTTCAGTTCAAATAACAACAACAAAAACATTAAAATGGTCCAAGAACTGGTAACATAAACCGGGTTTGTACAGATACTGCAAAATAAAATGCCAGGACTTTCAAGGACTTGCACTACTTTTTTGGTTTTCAAGGACTAAAATCAGATCTCGCTTATCAATCAATATTGTTATTATCTTTCCAATTCTAATAAATAAACTAATAAAACAAAATTGTACAAATAAAGTGTGGCACATGCAAAGAATGCAATGACTGTGGCAACTTTAACATTTGAAAGGATACTATGGCAAAGTTATCGCTTTCATTATTCAAACTGATTTTTTTTAATGAATATATGATTGACCTGAAGAATGAAAGCTATATCATACACATGGAAAATTATGAGCTTTATCACGCTCATAGACACTAGGGGTGTGACAATACACTTAGCTCACAAGGTGAGACAAAATGCATATACTTGGTTCACTAGAACAAGTCAATGTTTTAATACTTTAAGAAATTTTCAAATGACAAAATATTTGTCTTTTAATCACAAAAAGTAAAACAATGCAGTTGTATTTTGAAATATTTTAACTAATCTAGGGCTGTAACTAATGATTATTTTGGTAATCAAGTAATCTACTGATTATTTTGACGAGTAATCTTATATTTTTTTGTAATACAAATAGAACTAAGTGGAAAAACAGGCTTTAATATGACTATATTTATATATAAAGTAACGATGAGGCAATAATAATTGGCCTCAAATAAAGTATCAAAACCAAGTACATAGTTTTACTGAACAACACTGTTAAATACATAATGTAATATGCCTATATTATAACAAATACCTGCAGAGGGCGCCAACACCCTGGTGATGTTTCATGTAGTTCAACTACTTTTAAATCCATTTAATTTTAATATTTGGCCACATGCAAAGTCAGAAACTTTTATTTTGAAATCGCGATGTACAATAAATTGCATATTTAGAAATATGTTGATGTATTCTCCTGTGTTGGCATAGGTTTAAATGATTTACGTTACAAATCAAGTCAGTTTTCCCAGATGAACGTTAAGCAACCCAAACTCACCGCATATGCAGAGGAAGAGTTTAGCCCCTTTTACACATACAGTCTTTACTGGTAAATTACCATTAAGAGATCATGTGTGAACAGACCTTTTCAAAAAATACAGGTAGGCCTAAATGCATTCTGGCAATCATATCATTCTTATGGAGATGACATGATTACTCTGGGCTGTTTACAAAGCTCTGCTGCTTTTTTAATAGCTTTTCTATGTAAATATGACGGTAGATGGAAATCTTTGACCATTGCACCTCGCAGCTTTTTCAATGTGTTGAAAAGGAGCCTCGCGCTAGAGACTCAGGCTTCTTTTCCATTCAACAACTGCAACTCTGCAATTGGATACTATTATGCGCGTCTCGTGTTTATAAGAGCAAAAACTTCTGATTGGCTAGTAATGTTAGTTTGGTTGAGAGTGAAAGCTGTGTTCCTCTCATACACTGGTAGGCGAACTCATGAACTCGAACTGATATCAACAAGTGTTTTTTAAATGTAGGATGACTATTTTTTTTCCCCACAGCCAAACGCCGCACGCCGGAGATCCGGCACAGTGCCGGAGAACTTTAAGCCCTGTATCCTAATTTAAGCAAATGAATAAAAAAAATAATAAAAATTCATCCCATCCTGGTAACAGCAGCAGACTGTCAAAAAGGACTAATTAATAATAGTAAAAATGAATAATTAATATTAATTCATAATTATAATAAAATTTAAAATAACAATATTAAAGTGTTAGTTCATCCAAAAATTAAAATTAGCCCATATATTACTCACCCTCAAGTCATCATAGGTGTATATGACTTTTTTCTTAAATATTAAAAATTGTCTTTGATCTTTCAAGCTGTTTCATGGCACTCAGCGGGTGTTGCATGCATCAGTCCAAAAGAAGTTAAATAAAAAGCGCCCATCCATAAAAAAAGTGTCTCACACGGCTCCGGGGGGTGAAC
>NW_015646289.1:455573-455742 GCF_001515625.1 Sinocyclocheilus rhinocerous | reverse complement strand
AGAAAAAACGGCACTCTTCCTGTGATATTGATTAACTATATGAATTGATATAACTATATGAATATATACATATTCTGCCCCCTTATCTTGAATTATGTGATCATTCTTAAAGCATATTAATAAACTGAATCATGCAGTGAAAGATCGCACTCTAAATGCGCACGCACAC
>NW_015646289.1:448250-453706 GCF_001515625.1 Sinocyclocheilus rhinocerous | reverse complement strand
CCCTCTAAGCTGCATTAACATGTTTAAAATATCAGTAAAATTCATCTTTGCAGAAGTTGCATATGAAGTGGCATTTAGATGTATTTACACATGTTAATGCAGCTTAGAGGGACATGGAATGCTTTAGCCTGCAGTTACAAATGCATAAGTAATGTTTTGATATTTTAAACATGAAATGTTGAATACTGATATTTGAAATTATTTAAAAAATGAAAAGAATGTTTGGAATGTTTTTTGTTGGCGAAATAGCGCAGAAATAGCGCAAAAACAGCCGATATGCTGTCTAAAACGTAAGTCTCTTGATAGTAGCTTATTCTTTATTGAACTGTTGTATAAAATCAATCTCACATTTGTAAACGTTCTTTTTTTTAGAAAAAAAACGGCACTCTTCCTGTGATATTGATTAACTATATGAATTGATATAACTATATGAATATATACATTTTCTGCCCCCTTATCTTGAATTATGTGATCATTCCTCTGCCTGTATATATATATATATATATATATATATACACACTGTTAAATTACTTTATGCAGTACTCTGCAAGACTCTCTACTCTAAATCCTTACCGGTAGTTAGTGACGTACGTTTAATGTCAGTTAAATTTACAAATGTTATGACAACAGCAGCATATAATGACAGATTTCAAAAGAAACATTACCTTTGGGATATGTCAAGACGGGCCTGAGGGTGAACTTGACCTTCAGCCACCACGACCTAATCAAAACCTCCTCATAATTGGGTGCCAATAATCCTCTGCAAACATGCATTCTTGTATGCCCAATTTATATGATCCTGATGAATAAAACCAAGGCACTCCATACATTTATTCTTGTTACACATCCTGTTTATTTCACATCACTGAATTAAAATGGGCTGTGAATGCTATTTCATGTTGACTTTAATTAGTAGAGGATATTGGTGGAGCACCTCAACTGTGAAGAGCTGGGGGACACTAACACGGTTTGAATGCAGCCCAATCATTGGGATCAATAGAAGCTCATTACACTGAAGATTAGTCCTCGATGCCCCTGTTTTAACACTGCCAAAAACACTGCAAAAAACAAACAAGCACTCAAATGCTACACCTCCATTTCTGACATATCTCAGACAACTCAATAAAAGCATGCCGTCAGAGATCGACCTCTCCTCCTCGCTCGCTTTCCAAAAACATCCTACGAGAACCAAATTTAACTTTTTACTTCATTCCTCCACTCATCCAAACATGCTGCCTGCCTCTGTGGGCTGCGATTTATTCTGTCATTTCGCTGACCTCAACAGAATCTGCAATAACAAAGCATCTAAATGTCAGATGTTTATATAAACAGCCGCTCTAACTACAGTCGGCTGAGTTGCACTTTATTACAGATGCTACAGCGCGATATATCAAATATGACAAGGTTTTAATTTTCCTTTTAACGGTTTGCATAGATATTGAATAGTGGGTGCCCAAAACTTTAATCTAAACAAAGACAGTTAAAGGCAAGTATTCAAGGGAACAATAGTGACATTTGGAGATGGATGGAAATTGAAGTGACCTCATAGCACACTATGAGAAAGGAAGACGGCCATTTGAAGATGAACAGACCTGTTCCGGAAGAGTCCACGGTCGGGGTTTCAGACAGCTTTTGGGGGAAATGTCGGGACGGATTAGGTCAGCGAGGGGCAGCCGGTGATATAACCGGTGCAGTCTGCAGGAATTCACATTTCAATGACATCTGCATTTAGATAGAGTCAAAACTGAGATTTAGCACTTTAAATTGCACACTGTCTTTTTTCTTTTCAGTGTCAGTCTGTCTGGAAAATAAAAAGCACACACACTCGGAGGGAAACAAATTTTTCCCAGGTTGTTAGCTTGCTATCACCTGTATCTGCAGACACACATCCAAAATGGAATTTCAAGTGTGAAAAATTACATTTACATTGTAGTTATCGAAATGTGTAAATTATGCAATACAAATCTTATTCATCTCTAACAAGCTCTTGTCCTTAGATTCACACCTCAGTTCATCAGATTATTTATTTTGGGGTTGATTTCCTGCAGAGGCTCTTCAGAGACTTGTTATAACTCAAATATATTGTTTTGACAGCCAAGTAGAAACCAGGTATAAACTAGCGATGAAGGTCTGCTCTATGTCATAAAATATTTTTAAAGCCACAGGTCAGAGGACAGAACCCTTTGGACTGTAGCTTCCTCCCAGAACCAGTCTCAATGATTCCGGCCAGATATTCCTTGGTTCCTTAAAAACACATCCTGCTCCTCATTGCTCCTACTGGCCGGCTGGCAGAGGCAGACTGCTTGGCTGGAAAGTGTGATTGGCTGCATGAAGCTCCATCTGAATGAACTCACTGCTAGAGGTCAAGCAAGGAAAGAGAGACAGTTGGGATAAGGAACGAGAGTTTGCTAGTGGAAAAGTTTCTATTTAAGGTGTCATTGTGTAAAGTTTACAAGTATAAACTCAGAAACTTGACGTTTGAGGAAAATTATAAATGTATTTATTAGCAGTGCTTGCTGAGGCAGGAAGTGAGCTAAAGTATACAACTTTGGCATGTAGCTAATCTTAAATATTTTAGCTACAGACATGAATGAAATGGAGCGGCCTATTGAAATGAGGTGTGTTATTACTTTTCAAAATCAATCACACTTATGATTTTTACTTTGCAGACAATAAAATGGTTAGGAAATGCCTTAGACACGTATAATCAGAGCAACCACCTATATCTAGGGACAATAATATCATTAGTCCTGATTACACCTGGAATTAATACGCATTTTATATCAGGACAGTATCTGGATTTTTTTTGTTTTTTTTGTGTGTTTGTGTGTTTTCTTTCGAATGTTGTTAAGGGTAACCATAATATCATTAGTCCTGATTACACCTGGAATTAATACGCATTTTATATCAGGACAGTATCTGGATTTTTTTTGGGTTTTTTTGTGTGTTTGTGTGTTTTCTTTCGAATGTTGTTAAGGGTAACCGAAACTAAATTAAAAACACAGTTAATTGAAATAAAGCTGACATAAAATAAAATATAAATATTAGATAAAAGACTAAACACAAAAATGAAATAGAAATGTTGCCTTGGCATCTAATTGAACGTTTAAATTGAAGTACTAAAATTACTAGCTGAAATGAAACTACTGTAAAACTGAATAAAAAAATAGAAATATAAAAAAAATAAAATGACAAGCACATAACACAATTACAATTTAAACAATACATGCATACACAGAGTAATGAATATGCAATAACATTAAAAAACTATAATAGTAAACAATACCAAAATATCACTGATGCTTTCTTACAACCCCCTTAGTAAAGGATCTAAACAGAGAAGAGAAGTGAAGAAAAAGATAAAACACTTTTTACAGCCTAATTTTAAAATAAAAAAAGTGAAACAATAATCCAAGTGAAATCATTCCATAAATAATTGGATATGTTGACTATACTGGATGAGAAAAGAGAGTGCAGTGTCTATTGTCTTTCACATTGCAAGATTAGAATAAAAAAAATGTCAAGGGGGTGCAAAACTGTGATTTAAATCCAGTAAGTGCAGTACAGTTTCTTGTTAGTTTTGACTGCTTTTATTGTCCTAATTTGTAAGTCGCTTTGGATAAAAGCATCTGCTAAATGACTAAATGTAAATGTAATGTACAGTACAGTATATAGTGTACAGTACAGTATTCGGTATATGATTATTTGCAGTGCAACCTCATTACATACCGTATTACTTACATAGCTGAATGCAGATTACGAAAACTCATTTGCATGCACCATTAAATGTGGTGCAAAGAGGGCAGAGAGGGCTTTTTTGATATGAGTCAGTAAGCAACCCCTTACCGTACATCACATAGCAATGCACTAGCTGCAATTCAAAACGCCTTGCAACCAATTAGAAAATACTGGCAAAGTTGTCAGGCTAACTCTTAGATTGTTGTAGCACAAGCGCACAAAGTAAAAATATAGTTTTTAGGTTTAACTTTCTAAATCTGAGACAAGGCTCAATCCCCTTTCCTACAGGGCCTACAGACGTCACAATCGTGCCGGCACACTGACTTAATGCATGAAAATGAGAACTCTGTTACAAGTGTTTGCATTTGATTGAGTGACCCACATCGAACAAAAATACGGGCCACTCAGCCATCAAGAGCTTCCTCCGCTGGCACTTCTTATACAGTACGAATCCATCCTCGAGATGCTTTTTAAAGTAATCAAGTTGGAAGAAAGCATCCGAAAAAAGACCACTCCATCCACTCTGGAAACTGGACAATGCTCACACCGCACATGATCTCCATGGAAACAGAGAGGAAGAGTAGGACACTCCAAGCGGCCTTCTCCTCCCTCTCCACTTTCATGTGGAAATAGATCCCACTGTTTGAGAGCCGAATGAGATGGAGGGAGGAAGCCGCAAGAATGAGGCTAAGGAAAGAAATGGAGAAGGAGATGGCCCCTTCACCGGCAGGATGTCTTGCAAGTGGCCCGGAGTACTCCTACTGTTTCCTGAAGAGCTCCAGGAATAGTCGTCCTCTCCGCTGATGCTCTATGACAGCTGTGCCACAAGGGTTTTGTTTGTTTGTCTAGCGGAGTTTATTTTCCAGAGTAATTTTGTCATAGTGGAGAAAAGGTTAGAAAACAAGTCTTCGATTCTCAGAGACGTTTATGCTTTATGATGTTTGCAAGCGAACATCTTTTCTCCAAATGTGATTTGTAGTGATCTGTAGATGTCAGGAATGAAAAAGGAAGCGGTGGGAAAATGAATAGAAGGAACGATTCAAATGACAGAGTAACAAGACCAACCTTTGAGCGCATAAGAATACATTTTTCGATTTTTGACGTGCAATACTTTTCTTCCTAGGTAAGGGCTTTTAAAAGTAGATGCATCGCACAAACACACGCATACACGCTCACAACATTGTGTTTGGCAGGGAGCTGAGTAGGTGTCTGATTTCAGCTAGTGTTTCAGGCCGCCGCAGGATATCGTTACTGTCAATGTGTTTGTGTACCTGTGTGTTATACTAGAAGCTGTGCTAGCGTGTGTCAGAGAGATGCCCTCACCCGCAGCCCTGATTTCAGGTCAACTCGCTGAGAGAAGAGGGAGATGGGATGTAATAGAGCACAAGATGCGAGACAGACGAAACGCTGATTTTCTGATGCCAGTCCGTGTTTAACGTATATGCTATTTCAGGCACGATACAGACATTCATACCTCAACAGACACAAGCATCTGTGAAATAAAACTGATGCTGAATGAGGCTGGGAGAGTAAACATCTGTGTGACATCATTGATGACCAGTGTTGGGCAAGTTACTTCCAAAATGTAATACATTATATATTACTAGTTACTGTCTTTTGAAAGTAATTAGTTACATTACAATATTACTGTCTCTGAATTGTAATGCGTTACACTACTTTTGAGTTACTTTTGAGTTACTTTCACCAAAATATCCACA
>NW_015646289.1:367076-446584 GCF_001515625.1 Sinocyclocheilus rhinocerous | reverse complement strand
AATAATAATAATACTTTGACTGGTAGTGTGTATAATATATACTATTTCAGGTGTAACATTCCTTTTTAGTGCTCTTGATTGATAATTCTTTTGATAATCTTGATTGATAATCTTTTGCAGTATACAATAGTTGTAATTCTGCTGTAGAAGTGCACACTCATGCATACATATAGCCTCAACATCGGAAAACAAAGAGTAACTTGTTCTTGCCTCTTGTTTAACCAGGCAGGGAAAATGCATGTGAAAAAACCTCCTACATGTTTCTGAGGAAAGAACTGGCAGTGAGGTTGGCCAATACGATGAGGGAAGTCACCTTGTTACCCACCAATCTTCAGAGCCAGCCATCCGTCAAACTGGTCGAGTCCTGGTGAGGAAGTCAGGTGTGATGATGAGTGTGAGCTGTGAGTAAACTGTGACTGGGTTTGGTGTAAAGGGCTCAGAGTGATTGCTTTGAAGAAATGTGTGCATACAAAGAACATGTAGCAGAATGTAAATGTAATGAAGCATAAGTCCTACAATCTCTCATGTTTTTTCCCCCCCATTTGTATCACCTGATGGAGTTTAGGCACCTTGCCACTGTCACCTTTGTTCTGCTTAGTTGAGGTTCAAAAGACACTTAATATCAGTGTTGGGCAAGTTACTTCCAAAATGTAATACATTATATATTACTAGTTACTGTCTTTTGAAAGTAATTAGTTACATTACAATATTACTGTCTCTGAATTGTAATGCATTACACTACTTTTGAGTTACTTTTGAGTTACTTTCATCCAAAATATCCACATAAGTATTGTAAAATGCCAAAATGTAGTTTATTGCTGTTCATACTACATTCAGTGGAGTGTAATGTGGTAGGTCTATATAGCATAAAATATGAAATCATATTTAGATACCGGTATGTAGGTCTACATTAATGTTACGTTGTAGTTTAGTTAAAAAATATATAGTAAGCACAAATCGCATTATTACATTCATAAATAACACTGGTAAATAAAGCGAAATATTATCATGTACAAACAATAAACACAATACCTAGCCTATAGGCTATTTTGAACGGTTTCAGAAGAAAACAAGAATGAAAAATATAAGTTGCTAAACAAGCCAAAATGAATTAGGCTAATTCAATGCGAAACTGAAAGCAAACGGCGTTCTCGCGCAGCCTACCTCTCTCATTCGGCATTAATCCATTAAATGTGTCCATATTTGCGATGTATTTGAATGCTTTATGTAATCCAAGTTTACTTAACGCACTTAAAAAACATCCTCGTCACATGAGCAAATGTGTGTTTGGCCCGAGCTCAGGCTGATCGACATGGATTGTACTACGCAGTAGGCTACGCACTATTTAAATTAACCAGTGTATCTATGTTTGGTTGACTGTATTTTATTCTGATAATGAACAGGCTGCAACGTTTGCAATGCTGTATGTGTGTGCGTGAGGCGCCGGCGCGATCGAACAGCGGAAACAAACAACAAAAAAATACTCTGTTATTTTTGGTCATACAGATCATTTGAAACTGCAATGTGTTTACTTTATTTCTGTCATCTCGGTTTCCTTTAGCGCCGCGCGCGCCGCGCCACACAAATAGCAGATGAACCAAACTCAGCAGCATAGCCTATCTCTCAGTCCGTTTTGTTAGTTTTGTTAATCTGTTAATTAGGCTATTTAAGTCAAATATTTCGCATATTCATTCATTTTATATATACACTATGATTTAATAAAAACAGATTTTATTTTTAGTTAAACTTAATTTTTGTTGCTCGTCCGCCGTCTTTTTCTCTTCTCCGACCCCGCAGCTCTCTCTCCGATAGCTTAGTGTTAGTGGCACCAGTCTAGGTGTTTCCAGGTTTTACTCGTGCTATTTCTCCATGTTGAGAGTTTGGTGTCACACATATTGCACCTGCTATGCATTCTTATTCTTTTCTCCGATGAACTGAAAATAACAGGAGTGTGTCCATCTCACAAATGTAGAATCCGTCTCTGCAGTCATCTCAACCATTTAATTCCAGCATCAGGAAATAGACAAACTATTTTACCCGCGGGATTTTTTTCTCTGGTGCTGTTTTGCGGTGTTGGTAAATTCACCACTTAATTTTGAGTTAAAATATGTTGTTGTAACTTGCGTTACTGACATTGTAACGAGTAATAATATTACCCAAATTTCATTAGTAATGCGTTATATTACTGCGTTACAGCAAAAAGTAATATACTACTGTAATATTATTACTTTTGTAATGCGTTACTCCCAACACTGTTGATGACATCACTGCATCAAAACATAAAAATGGCAGTGCACGAGTATATGGGGGGAAAAAGGTGACAGATTCAACAATGATTAATTGTCGACAGTTTTCAAAGGCTCCTGCTGTAATGAAATTGAATATAATAATAATTTATTTTAATATAATATAAATTAGGATGAAATGATTAAAGGGCCACAATGAAAAATCTAAATCATTGATCTTAAGAATTAAAAGTGTTCACTGTACTATGGAATCAGCTGTAATTTTCAGAATGGAAAACTGTGTCTCCAGTAAAGGACACTAATTAACATAAAATAAAAATAAATAAAATATTTATATAAATATAATTGGGGAAAAAACACATTAATGAACACATCCAACATGTTTATAGAACTAGAAGTCACTGGCACAAAATAAATAAAAAAATGTAAACAAATGACTGCGAAAAGGCTGAAAATAATATAATAGTTTTCACTGTACTATTAAAACAGCTGTAATTTCCAACGGAAAAATAAAATAAATAAATACAGAAAGGAATGAAGGAAAAGGGATGAATAAATAAAAAAGGAATAAATAAACCAGGAATTGAATAAATTATACATAAAAAATGGCTCTGGAAAAACATTAGATTTAAAATAATTATGTAAACAATGCTGTTTTTACCAACCCAATTAATGCTGTTCAATTTGTCTCTTTTGTGTGCTTTCTTTTTTTTTTTTAAACGGAGTGACCTTGGGAACTGTGAGAAACATTAGAGTCTGTGACTTAAATGTTTCATAATACGATCATACAAATGCCATCTGCACAAAACACCAAACAACCAACGTCCCTTCATGATATACTACACACACTCAACAAATGACCAGTCTTCACATCTGCTCAGTTTTCAGCATGTTGTGAAAGAAAACCAGCACAGGTAAAATTACAACAGCTATTCACCAAAACTAACGAAATAAATTAAATAACAATGACAACTGCAAAAGAAATCTGCTAAACTCCTGTACTTGTGTCCTTGAACATGCTTTAGAAAATGTAAAGAGCAAATTGCACATCAAACATTTATATTCTAAAGGGTGCTTTTGTTGTCATGATTTGGCTGACTGGCACATTTCAGTGTGTTCCTGCACGAGTTGCTACTGCTCGTTCCTGAATTCCTGAAGGCTATATTTTATAAATATAAAAGCTACATTTTTACCACAGTGTTTCTTCTGTGTGCAGTTACATTTATTTGTTTTGATTTCTCCATGAGATTGTTTCACATAGAGACAGGCTGTGTGAGCCTCAACTGGCGTGACCTTTTTACTGTTGATTATCCATTATCAATTGCCGTTTACACCGAATGTAATAAAATCAGAATCATTCTCGCCAAAATGTCTGTGCTTCCCTAATTAGATGTTTTAATCAGATTAGCTGTCCGGTCGGGCAAGTAAAATTCTTTCACTTGCCACTTCAACAGGGTTGTGGAGTAACAGAATACATGTAACGGCGTTACGTAATCAGGATACAAAAATCTAGTAACTGTAATCCGTTACAGTTACATCAAAAAACAAAGTATTCAGATTACAGTTACATTTTGTAATAAGTGGGAATACTATCAGGATTAAATTTGTTTAATTTAAAATTAAATAAATGAGTATTTTGACAAAACGCTATATATTTAGCGCTGCATAGTTCCAAGTTCTGTTGACACAAGTTGACTCACGTGAGCCACCTGCTGGTGCGTGCGCAAATAACACCCATCTACAATTATTCTCCTCAAACGCAGGATGACTGAGACGCTGCTACAGTAAATGAATTACGATGCTTCCTGCTGTGAAAAACGTTTTCATGTCTGTAAATTTCACAGTTATTTTGTTTTCAAAGAGGATAAAGGAAATAACGTAGTTGTACAGCGTAAGCTATGCATGAAGACTCTTGCTTTAACAAAGGCTACTCAACCAACTTGAACATTTGCAGGTACGAGTCCGACTAACATGGAAATCATCGTGTTAGCTAAAATTTTGTGTTTGTTAGTGATTTAAAATTCCATGGTGTGCATGACTGCAGTTGTAAGTACAAAAAAATAAACTACAAAATGATGCACTCCACTGTGCTGAGGGAGAGCGCATCTCTGCTGTCTTCACGTGTCGTCACATCGGAAACTTCCTACAGTATATCCCACTTATGAAGTTGTGCGCGCTTAATATGAGAGCAGCTGCAGTCTTAGGCCCACCCCAAATGCTCTCATATTGGTTAAGATACGTAATGACACCCATCCCAAGCCAGTACTGATCAACACCCCACCCCTCCTGTGACCCATGGTTTGTTTGTATGTGTATTCAGATGTTGTGTTTACTTGTGTTATCTTTGACTAATATTTAAATTTGTTTGATGATCTGAAACATTAAAGTGTGACAAGAATGCAAAAAAATAAGAAATCAATCATTTTTCACACCCCTGTATATATATATATATATATATATATATGTGTGTGTGTGTGTGTGTGTGTGTGTGTGTTTGTGAACTTTTTAATGTTGAATTTTAAATATTGAGGCATGAAATCAACCAAAGCTTTATGCATTTAAGGATTTTTATAAAATTAATGAACAGAAGTATGATAAATTACTCACCAGTTTACAGGTGTAGTGTTGCAGCAAATATCTAAGTCTTGAGTGTTTAATGAGTGGTGTGTGACAGGTTCTGTTGCATTCTCACATCTTTCCAAAACTTCCACATGATCTGAGAATCAAAGATGGAAAACATACAAAAATAATGTGAATTTAATGCAATACAATAAGAAGTTCATGGAAAGTGTGCAACGATTTCAAATGGCACAAAAAATAAATATAAAACAGTTGGGTTAATTGCAGAATGTTTCCTGTTTCTTGTACAAGAACGTAAAACAGAAGGGGGGGTGACCAAACACACAAATGGCTAATAAACAGCTGAAAAGAGCTACTGTACATATGAGATGTCAACACACAATTCATTAGAAATACAGCAAACAAATCCATATAGAGAATAATAGCTCTGAAACTGGAAAGAGGCTACCTGAATTATGCAGTTATAAATCAGGATTTAAGTGTGAAAGCTCCCAAAAGATTAGGAGAATGAGTATAAGTGAGGTGAATTAAAAACCTTGCTTGCCAGCCCATATTTACAAAACTAATTAAATTCACACTATTAAATCAAACATATCAGATAGAAAGTACTTAGCATTTTTATAGCTTCGCCATGCATTAATGCCTGTGCGGGCATTTGTGAGCATTCAGAGGTTTTGCTCTCTGCAGGTTTGAGTGTTGCAGGCTGTCTGGAGATAATTAAGACACTGGTGTCCCCTTCAAGTTTCTACACTAATGACACAACATGCCACACCATATGGCCCTATCGCCTGGGTCCACCATGGATCACTGTTCCTTCAACCCTCCATAACAGGGCAAAGCGTGTGCCCGCCTACACATTGCAAACACGCAGATAAACACACACATACACGTGTACGATGATAATGACATGACATTCTAGGAATACCATGTAAACATTACATCATATGATATGATTATCATTCACTACTACAGTTTTTATATATTAAACTATCATAGTACTACCATATGATACCATATACCATTATACCACCACTGTACATTTTGTTGAATTAAAATGGTACTTTCAACATTTTTAGAAGTAAATAACAACATTATTTTTAATGAAACATTTTGTATTTTTAAGACAAAGGCAATAAATAAATAAATAAATGCATACATACTTTTGGCCAATTTCTTGAAAAAAAAAAAAAAACTACTGAAACACACACTAACGATTTAATAATAATAATACTATATGTTTAAAATGGCAGGTTGTCATAATATCACTGGCAACCTACAGGTGTGTGTATATATAGTATTCTTCATCAGTATGCGGTAAGGGTTAAATACAGTGAAATCATTCCCGGCAACTATTGTCAGGATTTGATGTATTGGCAGACACAGCCAAATGACCCCTCTCTGTCTAATGTACTGTTCAAATGCGTCAGCCTTTCGCCCAGCCAGAATTAATAATAGAGCAATTAAAACCAATGGGGATTTGAGTCCTTCTCTGACAATTACATCTGTTAAAGTTTGAGAGCATTAATGCCTAAAAATATTAATTAAAGTGATTGATTTGAATGTTAAAATTCTATTAAATACAAGTGGAGCGCTTAAGTATCAGAGCTGATTAGAGGCTCATTGTTGTAGTTGAGATGCTGATTCTCATTTACACATTTAAAATGAAGGTAACACTTAGACACATTTATCATAATATACAACATCACATATTAAGTAGCTGTTTTCTATAGCTGTTGTGCAATGAAAAATGTCTTTAAAACAATGCACACAGTACATATTTTCTTCTTTGTATTTTTGAGAGTTCAAAGCACAAAGGCCCACATTTATTCTACGAATAAGAGAGAAATCACAAAGCATGATTTTAGCAAACATTTATTTTTCATTAAACTAGCAGTTTGTCACATGGAGCTTACTTCGTCGTGCATAGACAAGCACAGTAAATGTTTCATGTACTTTCTCTCTGAAGTAGCAAATGTGTGCAATCTCTTATCTTAAAGGCTAGGCGGGACTTTTCATCTTAACGCTTGGATTGAGTTTAAAGAGAAATATTCACATAATAAGAAGACAGGCTCGGATTTATTCAGCTGTAAGAAGAGTTTTGAACATTAGGCCACTGGTCAGGCAATAGGACAGAGAATAGAGAGGATTGGAGTGCTTTAGAGCAGCTTTGAAAGAACACAATACGGTAATAAGTATGGGGATTCTTTATTTCAATGAAATTGTTGGAAGGTGCACAGGCTTTCTACCGCATTGTTAAATTTTTAATTGATGCCTTGAATGGGGTCAATTAAAATCCTGGAGTGTAATTTCATGCATTCACAGCGCCAGAATGTTTCCTTCTTTAAGCATTTGTCAGACGAGGCACTGAAACCCTCCCCCCCCCCGATTTACAATTGATGGCTCTACACATGGCAATTTCTTCAGACACCCATTTCATTCTCATTTGCAGACAGACAATCAGACTGTCATTACTGTGTCCACACTGGGCAGCCACAGGAGTAAATGAGCAACAAGAAAGGCATCGGATGTTGAACGAGAAGCTCAAACACAGAGAAGGAGGGAGTGACAGAGAGGCGAGATAAGAGCGGGAGAGCGAGGGACCGATGGAGGTCCGGGTTGAGTGACGACTGAGACTCGACTCGTCTCTCAGGTATCCAGACCTGTTCCGGTGGCCTATTACTGTCACTCTGGTTAACCATCTAATGTCAATGTCATTTACAACAGGGTCAGCGACACAGAGTCGGATCTTCCCCTTCAGCCCTTACTCCAGACACCAGAGTAAAGCTGTTTTACTAGTCGATAGCCATAACAGCAGGAAAAAAGTTCTATTTATATTTAATGTGCTAACACACATTTTATTAAATGTAGTTTAAATAATAACTAAAGATAAAAGAATGGCATGCAGCCTTCTAGTATTAACCTTTATAATATTATTTATAAACATTATAATTAGTGCTGTCAAACGATTAATCGCATCCAAAATAAAAATTTTGATTTACATAATATATCTGTGTGTACTGTGTATATTTATTATGTATATATAAATACACACACATACAGTATATATTTTGAAAATATTTACATGTATTTACATGTATATATTTATATTCATATAATTTATATTATATATAAATATATTTCATATATAAAAATTACATATTTTTCTTAAATGTATACATGCATGGTTGTGTATTTATATATGCATAATAAATATACACAGTACACACAAATATATTAGGTATATATCTGTGTGTACTGTGTATATTTATTATGTATATATAAATACACACACATGCACATATACAGTATATTGTGAAAATATTTACATGTATTTACATGCATATATTCATATAATTTATATTATATATAAATATATTTCATATATAAAAATTACATATTTTTCTTAAATGTATACATGCATGGTTGTGTATTTATATATGCATAATCAATATACACAGTACACACACATACTATATGAACAAAAACTTTTATTATGGATGCGATTAATCGCGATTAATCGTTTGACAGCACTAATTATAATATACCATTATTTATTCTTATAATTAATTAAGAAACTTAACTAAACACTTAGAAAAAAAATAGAACAATTAACAGCACCATAAATATTAAATTAATTGACAGCTGGAGGCTGAATTTACATTAAGAATTAATGTACAAAACAATCCCATATTTTCACAAAGACGGACATTTTGACCAAAAAGCACTTTCGAACATTTATCTATGCAAGTACACATGCGAACAGTACAGATCCTACAGGAAAAAAATGTGTACAATGGAGAAAAAAATAATAATAATTCACTCCGAAATTGCTAGTAAATTTAAAAAAGAAACAGCAAGTACTATAGCACACTGAAACAAAATGACATTTTGAATTAGAAAAATTTAAATAGTATTTTCTTGTAAATTGTATAATAATCTTTCTTTTCAAATTATTATAATTTTTTTTTTAATGAGTGTATTATTACTTTTTACCTCATTTTAGTATCTACTTGGAACCATAATACTTTTGATTAATCTTCCTAAATCATCAAATAGAACCTGTAAAACATCAATTCATTGTCTATTTAACATCCGTTTTGATGTTAAATAGACAATGAATTGATCTGAGGTAATGGCTTGATGCTTTAGCTATTGTAATGCTGGAACCAGACGAACTGTTTGAAATGGTGGTACATGCGGCAAACTGCTCAAGTCAGTGGGATTTTATTTATGGTAAAGGTTTGTCGGTCAGCCCGTGCCCATAGCCCCTCAACGTACCCACTTGGCACGGATCCAGAGACCTGTTTGCCACAGAGGTACATTTCCATCTCATTCATCACGGACAGACAGATAATCAGAAAGTCATTACAGTAGCCTGACACCACCACACGCTCCAGGAAGACAGAGTAATTGAGCAGTGCAGAAGGGAGGACAGCAGCACGAGCCAAGGCCAAGGGATAATGAATGTGAGATGTCTTTCTGCTATGGGAGAAAGAAAGAGAGAGAGAGAGACGGCTGCTTGAGCGAGACCGAGAGAGAGAGAGAGAGAGAAAGAGAGAGGGGTATGTGTCTTTGAAGTAGAGATGCACCGATCGATCGGCCAGGGATCGGAATCGGCCAATTTTCCTCATGATCGGCCCGGATCGGTGACCGGCCGGTCAGTCTCACTTCTTTCCGATTCCCAACCGATACGTTTTGCTACCACCACTGATCTATATTAGTGGAGTGCACAATCCGCGCTCAGTCTCAGCTTGTGAGCCACAAATACCTAAATGAGTGGCTAACTGCGCTAAAACGTCCAAATACATACAAAATTATGTCAAAATGCCCGTCTTGGCGAGTATCCAGTTAAACAGTCAGTTTTGGAACGTTAAATAGTTGAGAAACACAACGCATGTTGTGTAACAGTATATTGGGTCCATGGATAAACTATTAAAGGGACTGCAGTCCAATATTCCTGCTGCTGTCTGTCATGTTAATCAAAGAACAAAAGACAAAGAAAATCACTTTCTGCTCTTGACTGAATACGTTTTATAACTTTAATGGTAAGCATTAATCTGTATTTAATTTTTACAATGAAGACTACAGAAATTAAAGTAATCAAATTTAAAATAACACTAGATGTGTTATTTATTACTTTAATTTCTGTAGTATTTTTTACCTGAATAAAAACTTACTTAACCTGAAAAACTTTCTTTATTCTATTGCATTTATTTGTGCTGTTGTTTGCAATTTTTTTATTTGTTCTTATTTTATTACTGACTTTTTACTTTTATGAAAATAAAACTTTACGTTGAAGAAAAGTAGATTTTTGTTTGTATATGCTGTCAATTATAGTTCTTAGAAAGAAAATCAGAATCGGCAAAAATCGGTATCGGCAGGTCACACTAACAAAAAATCGGAAATCGGACAAGAAAATTGCAATCGGTTCATCTCTACTTTGAAGATAAGCATTATCATAAAAAAGGAGCTGAAGTTGTAGTGTTAGAAAGAAAGAAAGAAATGCTACGGGAGAAAGAAAAAGAGAGAGAGACGGCTGCTTGAGCGAGACCGAGAGAGAGAGAGAGAGAGAGAGAGAGGGGTATGTGTATTTGAAGATAAGCATTATCATAAAAAAAGGAGCTGGAAGTTGTAGTGTTAAAGAAAGAAAGAAAGAAAGAAAGAAAGAAAGAAAGAAATTCTTTAGAGCTGGAATCACATGCGAGATCTCTCTTTTTAAAATGGCAGACCTCTGCTCCAATTAATTTGTCCTGAAGCTTTGTGTTGAGCGTTGGCGTTTTGTCGATACACTGGTGAAGCTTCTTTCTTTGTGTTGTTCTTTCATCAAGCCACACAGAATGCTATCTGTCCATCTTCAATCAGTTCAAAACACTGGATCCACTTTCATGACAGAGTCTGTAAGACCATCAGCACCTGAAAACATCTTTCTGAGAGGCATTTTCAAGGTTGATGCTGCAAACTGCAAAAGCAATACTCTCACCGCATGTGCATAAATCAAACGGTGCTGGGGAGAAAACAACAAAGTAGCGATGCGATTAATTTAGAAACATTGTCAGGACCTTGACAGCGGTGTAGTGTGACAAAATGTTACATCATTGCTTTTATGCTATTGCACTGAGCACAAATGAGCTGAAGCAATAAGAGAACGCTCTCCATAAATGTCTTCGCTTGACATTGGGATGTTATTTTAGTGAATCGATTTGTTCAAATGGTCAATTTCAATTTGTTAGCTTGGTTTGTTAGGCACTTTTGTATTTGTAAACTGTAGCGTAGCTTTCCGACATGTAGATTGAGTGTTTCAGAGTCAAATTCGATATTCAAAAGAGTACTTTAGAAATTACATAAGAATTGACTGGATTGTGAAAAGTGGCTGTTTCAAACTATAATGGCACCATGTAGGAAAATGTGCCCTCCTGTAGCTCACATTTAGTTAAGTTGAATAAAATGAACATTAAATAATATAAAATATCTACTTTCACTACCGAACACGCAAATGAAACTGGAGCTCGATAAGGTAAACAACTTTAAACAAAAAATGGCTTTATAATTTATTTTTATAGATTTATTATTTATTATATGCAAGCACTCACATCACAAATAAGGTAGAAAATCACACCTGGAAATGTTATTTGAGGCTGATCATTGATACTGGCCACTTGTGTTTGTATGGATTAAGCCCATTCATTTATTTTATTTTATCGTGCTCCTCTGCTTCCTTGTTTTGCATGTCTAATAGTAAAGAATCTTCCGTTTAGCTCATTCAAGTCAAAATATTTTATTCATATTTAAGGTATATTTTAATCTGATTGAGAAAATTAGTCTTTAGAAAATTACATTTCTTTTGCATGGACTGATGTATTTACAAGGCTTTTCAGACATCAGTCTAATTACTAATGGATCATTTGGTTGCATGAAAACATAGCTGTTGAAGGACAAGAAAAGGGGTCCTTATTATACCCTTTTACAAAGTCTCGATTTAGGTTTTGGGGTGTTCTAGAATAGGTTTTTATGCTTGATTGTTTCAAAACCGGATTATTTTGAAAATATTTTACATTACTGCAGCACCTCTCTTCCCAGTCGGTCTCAAACATCCTGTTTAGTTCCTATTTCGATGAAACCCCTGCTCTGATTGGTTAGCTGGCCCAGTGTGTTGCGATTGGTTAACCTTTTAGAGCATGTTCCGGAAATGACACCATAACCATGAGTTTTCAGTTAAAGAGTGGACTTCGAGCTTTGAGCATAAGAAAAGATCTGCAAGGTTATAAACAGCAACATTAAACACTAACTAAAGTGGAAAAAGTGGAAAAGAATAATATGACTCCTTTAGATAATCAAAAATAAGTGTGTATGCATCCTCTGTGAACAGCTCACATGTTTTTGTATTTTGATGAAAGATGCCAAACTTTTGCCAAACTTGGAATAATAAAGCCAGGAGTGTGCATTAAAAAAAGTACATTTGGATTTCATGCCGACTTTAAATTATGTATATCTTTTAGCTTGGCAATCAACAGAACATAGCTCCAACACTGGAACCAAATCATTAACAAAAGGCATGAAAACGTATTCCAATATTTAAAAGATCCCACAGATGCTTCTCTTTCTTGTCTGAAACGATCTTATGAGAAGGAAGATGTATTAAGAAAAGGTTTGAGCCACAAACCAAATCAATGAGAGGAAAGATTTTGGTTGGATCTCATGAAATATTAAAGTGTTTACAAAAGCACTTGTGCAGCAGGAGCTCTCATCTCCACAGGCCTGCCAGCTTTTATCTGGTCAAGTGTTATTCGATGGTTTATCGTTTGCTTTCTGACTTCAGCTTTAAATTTTTGCATTGTTATGTGCGCAATACAGAGAGCGTTGCCATCATTGCTGATGCTCATCTTCAAACACATGTAATTTCACTAAGTGCTGTGAAATTGAGTGACGTATGAAATCAGTTCGCCGTGTCAAACATCATTTGAAGCGGAGAGTCCAAAGGGTTCTTCACGGTGGAAATGTGTCTTAGAAAAGCTGTCATTTCCTCTGAATAACCCAAGCTGGCATTCTGAATATGGGTATAGCATGTTTCTGAAGGACCCCCTCTAGGATGAATCACATTCCCCTGATCACTGCTCTCTTACCAAACAGACACCGAGAGACCACAGACATCTGTCTCTTAACGTCCTTCTGCTTAGCGTCTAAAACCGGAGCAAATAAAACTCACTGATACCCACTCAAACATGCACCTGCTCTGCTGCACATACAGTGCAAATACACATTTTTTTCTTTTTGATTTTTTTTTTACTCACTGGTTCAAACACTGCAAGGATGACAGTATATATTATTTCTGATTCAATAAGGAAAAACGTTTTTAACCAATCATTTCAAACAGCTTTTTGTTCTGAGATACTATTATTTCAGAGCACTTAAACATATAATTAATTTATTACCAATATATGATATCTGAATATGTTATTAAATATTTGAACATTTAATTTGTATGGTTAATTGTAAAGCAATAAATAATTTTCTTTTTTATTTCAATTATTTATTTAATTGTTTTATATTAAATTATGCACAATATAATGCACTTTAATAAATGTATCTACATTAAGCATGTTACAATTTTTTCCGGAAAACAAGATATGAATTAAAAAAAAAATATATATATAAAAAAACATACTCATGCAGAGCCTTAAAGATCTCATGCATTCATCCACAAAATTCTTTCAGCAAGATCTTCAGAAGCACAAAATAGAACACACAGTATTCTTACACACACACACACACACACCAGCATCTAAGTACATCCCTCAAGAACCGTTCTTATGCATGAAGATTACCCATAATGCACTACAACGTACCACAGTGCTACAGCTTCTCTTTGTACACTTTATTTGAAATACCTCGTACCTACGCTCAAGTCCATTCCTGAAAGGAGTTTGTGATGGATGGAGGACAGAGAAGAGAGGCTTGGATGGAGTGATGCAGAGAGTTTTAATAGAAGCACTGCCACTCAACATCCCAAAGATATCGGTCTGATCTCATTAGCTGCCACTTAGAGGACCATAACAACTGCAAGCTGCTCGTCCTCTTGCTTATTCCTGAAGACCTGCTTCACATCTTCAATCCTTTCCTATCTGCCTTGTACTCTCTTCCTTGGCAATCCCTTGTGAAAAAACATGCGCTTAATTGTACTGAATGTGCACATAGTGTAGTGTGCTTGAAATCTTAAAAGTATATTTTTAAAAAGACAGTACTTGCAGAAAATATTACTAACATAAAATGCACTTAAAGAGAGTACACTTCCATGACTATGTTTCTTAACATACTTAAGTACACTTTTAAAAAAGTGCACTTTATAATAATGTCAAGACTGTAAGGTACATTATAAATCATACATTTAAAGTTGGTATATTTTAAATGTAGTTATCTGCATCTTGCATCAGTGCAAACGTGTGATTACAAATGTGTTAAAAGTGCATTTTAGTTAACCATCAGTCTGTCTGGCAGTACACTTTAACCAGAACTATGCAACAACATTGACAAAATGTACTACTTAAGTGGGTCAAAAAGCACTCTTAAGTCCAACTAAATGCATTTACGGTAACACTTTGTTTTAAGGTGTCCTTGTTACACTTGTCACATGTACTTACTAGTATAATAACAATAAATTATGCATAATTACATGCAATTAACCCGAAGCCAAACCCTAATCCTAACCCTAACCATATAGTAAGTACATGTATTTAATTAACATTACTCAGTACTTAAATGTATAATTACACTGTAACAAGGACACGAAATAAAGTGTAACCGCATTTAATATATATATATATATATATAAATAAATTTTCATTTGATTGTAATTAACATGCAGTTAAGTGTGCGAAAACATTACATTCAGTTTGAACTATTTCTGTAATAAGTACTCTTTTCAAAAGTATGCAAACATGTACTTCTTTTTCACAAGGGTGAAGATGGCAGACTTCAGAAGTAATGCTTTAGCTAAGACAAAAGTGGATTTGTTCTGAAAATACATTTTCATAAACAGGAATAATTAAAGCAAAATAAATGAAAGACTAAAATAAAACTCAAGTAAATGAGCTATCCTGAAATAGCATGACCTGTTTTGTCTGTGTGGGAGAAGTTCACTCAATTTGAAGATGTCTTTAACACTGCTGAGTTGCGGCGGCTTTGTCAAGATGGTTTTCTGTCATCTGAGCTGGAGAATCAACAAGCGACAGAAACATTGCAATGTTTCTGCTTATTTTAGATGTGAAGTACTTTGTTAATGTTATGTTGATTCGTGAACTGATTTCTTTGTAATTAGTTTAACTGAAATTAAAATACATAAAAAACAAATTAAACAAGTGTTTATGACATAAAAACAATACTGCAACCAACAAAACCATTGCTGAAACTAACAAACATTAAACTGAAACGAAAAGTACATTTGAAAATAGCATTAAAATAAAAACAAATGTTAAATGCCAAACTAAAATAACCTCCCTCAGCTCTAAAGCAGCCAATTTAGTCTCATTCCTCCACTCCATGCCCATCTAAGAGATACCTGGCATGAAGATGCAATTTGTGTGTGTGAGTGTGTGCATGTGTGTGTCTGTGCTGGCTAATTGACAAGATGGACGTTTGTCATAAATAGTGCCTCAGTCCACCGGGTGCCATTATATAGTCATTTCCTGGTTTAATGTGTATGGAGAGTGTTCATTATTTGTGACAGATGGACTCTTCTCTTCCTCTTTGAATTCCTGTTCTCAGAGAGCCGAATTAGAATCTAATAATCGGACAGGACCTTTATAGTCATTTCCATTTCATCTATGCAACACACACACACACACACACACACTAAAAGCAGGTCAAAATGATCCACTAGACTCTACTAAGGTAGACTTTTTGTTGTTGTTTTATAAATATTACTTATTTCCCTGCAGTCCTCTTATATTTTTATACACCATAAACAGACATACTTTTATTTTTCATGACCGTCTCTCTGACTGTATCTTAACCAAGCACAATGTAACAAGCTCCCAGGGACGAGAGATGTGTCTGTCCACACTGGATGCAAAACTGCATCACACAATCACAGCCAGTCACAACCAATCTGATGCTTAACATACAGCAAGCAATTTGGGCCAACGAGGTTCAATTGTGTGTGGGGCTACCTAGTGTGATGCAGCACAAATAGAGACCAATATTTTTTTCAATCAAATTTAAATTCCAAGACATGTCATCTTTAAAATAACGTATTTGTATGTGAAGGAATATAGGAGCTTGTGTGTCTTTGCAGTATATGCTCATAGTCAATCATTACATATGCTCTTAAGTGAGTTTTACTGGCAAAGCACACACATGACCTCTTTTGGCACTGTGCAGCATTACAGTGCTTCATTCCATTAGGAGCTCACTGCTTCCGTCACTGCAGAAATGATCTGTGTAGCACATGTACAGGGAAAACGAGACATTTGTCATACTTCATTAGGTTCATTGCTATCCTAGAAGACATGATGAAAAATAATGTGCAGCTAAAATGCAGGGACCATGTGGATAAAGATGACTCCCCTATAAATAACATACAGTTGAGGTTCAAAAGTCTGAGGGATTCAAATGCTAATTTAAGCTTAGAAATTAAGCTTATTGTTTAATTTAACCGACATTTGCATTTAAATTGTAAAAATATTACACTGATAATATATTTTTGCAATGAAAACAACTGCTAAAGTACAACCAAAAACCCAAATAGAAGCATTTTTTCAAATGTGTACTTTTGAACCCCAGTGTGGATATGAAATTTGTGTTGGTTTGACAGACAGAGCTCTGGGCTCTGGCTTTAACAGAAATATGTTTTATCTCTACAGCAGCTGTTGATGACATGAATGCATGAATTATTCTTTTGTGTTACAATGAGGGCATGCCAGTCTGTGTCATGCCCTCTGTCATTCCTTCATCCAGCCAGCTGGTGAAATCAGAGGAAACTGCCACCGAATCTTTCCTCTCATCTTGCAGACTGTGTGTTCTATTGCCCGATTGAACAGAAATGTGCTGCAGGATGATGTATTACACAAATGAACCAAATGAAACGCAAACGCTGACATCCCCAACTCCAGAAATCCTTTTCCTGTTTCAGACTGTCCACAGCATCACTGCAGCGTCATGCATACTCAGACACACAAGACTCCAGATGTTTCACCACAGCTGTAAACGCAATATGGCAACAGGTACCAAGAGCTTTAAACGAGCCATACTTCAGTTAATACATGGTTACTTTGTTATAGCCGTTCAAACATGGCTAAAACAATTACTCAGTCTAACAACATCAGGCAGCCATATGGTTCTGTACACTTGTTGGTTAAAATGATGAAATAAACCTCTTGAAAACAATGGAACAAAGAGAAGTTTTTTTTTTTGCCTAATTGAAATACAGAAACAAAAGTGCCAAATGGACAAATATTTTAGCATATTTTAGTTGCATCAATTAGGGATTGATGTCAGAGTCATGGCACAGACGTTCTAGGTCAGTCTGCAAATGTGTATTTTCTTGTCACTCTCCACTAACTAAGAAAATGAAAAAAAAAAAAAAAAACTGATATTACAATAACAAATTCATATTTAATGGCTCACAGGCAGCAAATTCAGGCGCTTAAACTAGATTTGTAAAAGGAATAATCAGTGCCACTCCTATTTATCACATTATCTTCCTATCATAATATCTTAATTTACAGATAAACAGTGGGACAACAGGAATAGCTTGTTAATTGTGTTTGAATGATTTGGTTTTGTTTCTATATTATTCTTAAATCCAGCTACAGTATGTGTGGAAATCAGAATAATTTGCACTGTTTGCAAACTAGCCCTTTTGTTCCACAACAGACACATTTTCATTGAAAGGAAGCTGTAATTTAGCACTCCTTTACACACTTTACTAAAAATAAAACAGCCTTAGCGTGGTAGGTAATCATCTCAACATTCAGAGATCATATTGCAAAGAGTCTTTAATGAGGCACTTTCGCCAGCTTGAAAGCAAAGTAAAAATCATCGTTCATTGTCTAGCGATACCTAATAAAACATTCAGCTGATGACCTCATAGCACTATTAAGGAAGGATTTTTTATGGCACACTACCTGCATGAGATGAATTTATTTGACAGTTTCGGCAGCATTTAAGAATTGTTTCGCTTTAAATAAAATGCCACAATCATGTCTAATGCTTCGCAATCCAGCTTTGATGCACTGGGCCACGAGTATCTAAATTAAGTTATTGTAATTTTTTCAGCACAAACACAACTATATAAATTCGTGTTTTTTTATATATAGTGTCTTATGAGGTGCCTTTTACAAGAAAATATTATTTCAGTCTTTATACTTCAAAATTTCACAGTTAATTCATTTTTTAGATTGAAATATGCTACATGACTTTTGCCCAGATTTATTCCCTGAATTTACAGTCTGGACAAATTGATGCTAGTTGCCGAAAGTGTGCAGATTTTATAAGAAATTATAGCACTGAAAAGGCATGAACACGGTTATTTTTGTGGCTGACCTTATTGCATATGCATTTAGATGAGTTTCAATTTCAGATGCAAAATTTGTGGGAAGCGAGTATTTAAATAAATGAATGCAAGGTGATTTACTATGGTTTGCGGTAGTCATTTTACTGGTATTTGCACCATTTTTTAACGCCATAACCCTTAAATGTCTTAATCCTCTGTTTTTAGCATATTACACGCACATGATTAACATGGACCATATTCACTAATTTGTGCTGTTCCTAGATTGCTTTGGTTATTATGGAAATTATCTGACTGTTTTTGTGTTCTTTAATTCCTGCATTGTCAGTAGATCACCTGGAGAACGTTCTACTCCCATTGCTACTGTTATGGGATTGAAGTCTCGCGCTAATTTGGCCTGTTTAGTATATCTGACCCTTGTGTTTTAAAATCTGTTCAGATTTTAAAAGTCACGAAGTGTATTCCAGCCTTTACTTGCCATTACTTTTTAAATCATTATGAAATTTACTAGCAATTTCTGAGTGAAAATTGTTTCCAAACCAATTTTTTTCAGTGATCTGCTACAATCAATGTCTCGATATCAATGCCTTTAGATGTATACCCAGCAGTAAGATTGTGTTAGTCAAAAGAGCGCTCAAAACCTGCATGCAATTTAAGGCATTGTGCCAGATCTTGAGGGCGTGTTTTTGTTGTTACTTGATTTGTATAATTCCTTTAGTGAATTAGCATTAAATGCATGCAAATAAACAGTGATATAAGCAGGCGCAACTCAATCCAAGTGTATCCCCCTTCATTTCCTAAAATGTACAAGGAGCAAGAAATATTCAAGCTATTTCGGTGTACTGCGGGGCCGCTCTGTTGGTTTGTCAGACAGGGTTTTGTGCAATAAGATCTGAGAGACCGCTGGACTGGAGCATGTATGATGCTGGATGTTTGGAGAACAAGTTCAGATCTAATGGCCCGAGGAAAAGCCCAAGCAGGTGAGGTTGGTGCTTCGGTTAGATCACTCAGATGTAATGGAGAGCACGAAGCTTCTCCTATAGGCCAAACAGGTGTGGGCGGCTTTGAGAAGCCTCTCAGTTTCTCTCCTATCCCCGCGCTCTCTCCACGAACACAGGCCCACACAATTTGGGTATTCTGTCAGCGGTAAAATGATAGAACGTTACAGGTAGCCTGAAGAGACACATTTTTTTGTCTGTGTAGCTTACCGATACATCACGTATAACAAGTATAAGCACCCCAACAGCATGTAGTGCCATCCATCACGGCGGAGCGGTGGTTACCGTACACACGGCACTGCTACCGCAACAACTGCTGATGCTAGGAGCGAGCATCATTAAAGAGAGCACAGAATGATGGGAACGCATTACAGTGTGCTATATAACAGGATTTGTACTTCGCTGGGCCGAAAACAACACCTTTCTGTTAACTGGGCTGTTGTGAAGCGTTCGATGGCCTTCGTTGCACTTCGATTTCTATTTAATCCTTAATCTGCTAAATAGTTAATGCCAAATTGACAACAATTATGAGCAGCTTAACTGGCACCGGCACCTTGGGAAAACCCGACGCTATTGTAGGGAAATAATTAAACACACAATTAGTTTGGCAGCTTAAGACGGGGATAATAATTATTCTAAATACCTTGATGCATTTCTGAAAAGTGCAAGGACAACAAGCAAGCGTTTAACGATTCAGCTCCCTTTCTCGTGTCGCTTTCCTGTCTGTGATCATGTGTCGTGGTAAGTGTCTTTAAGGGAGCGTGTCATCAGAGACAGTCCCCTAAAGGAGGTCGGATTAGGCCCTATCTCGAGAGAGAGAATGGCTGTCCTTAATTATGCCGGTATGCATCATCAGTCTCTGGATGTTTTCTGCACAGAAGGACAGTGTGGAAGTATGTTTATGTATGTGCGCGGGTGGTTGGAGTGCACTGATGGATTTTTTAACTGCTAAACAGTTGCATATCTCATCACATAGTCTCCTGAGAGCAGTGTCCATCCGGGAGAACTCTCATCAGGGAGATTTCCCGAGAGGGAAGTGAGCATACGCTCTCTCACAAACACACTCTGGTACGCATCTAGAGACGCCGACCGCAGTGAGTCACTTTTAAAGCACTGTTGATGTAATTAATTCTAATGACTCAGAATCTGCCACTGCTAATTTGGTTCTGATTGTAGAATTACTCTAATCAAGAAGCAGAAATGACAGGTAAGAGCTCACTCTTCAAACTCTCAAACTTTGCGCTTTTAAAGGCATAGTTCAGGGGTGGCGAACGTCGGTCCTGGAGAGCCGCAGCCCTGCAGAGTTTTGCTTCAACCCTAATCAAACACACCTGAACAAGCTAATCAAGGTCTGAACGGTTAATAGGAAGCTACAGGCAGGTGAGTTTTCATTAGGGTTGGAGCTGAACTCTGCAGGGCTGCGGCTCTCCAGGACCGGAGTTTGCCACCCCTGGCATAGTTGATAGTTCACACAAAAATTATATTTTTGTGATTGTTTTTGTTATCATTTACTTACTAAAATAAAAACATGTTATTTTCTATACATAGACAGTAGATGATGAATTACATATCTAGCGAATAATAATATACGTGCATATACTCGCTTGCCATGTCACAACTGATCACATGACACATGAGAACCAGTGACGTTTGGCATCAGTGATCAAATCTGGTGTGAAACATGTAAAGGTGCAATTTTGAAATTTAAGACAAATGCAAACACAATTTGTGATCTTAATTTTGTCATCATTTGCTCTCCCTCTACTTGTTCCAAACCTGTATTTTTCTCAATGGTAGTGTAAAACAACACCCTTTTTACCTTGTCAAAAACAGATGTTTTTTGTCCTTCTGTTGAACACAAAAGAAGATATTTTGAAGAATGTTAGTAACCAAATATTTGACGGAAGCCATTGACTTCCATAGTATTTTTTTGCATACTATTTCAATTGCTACCGTCAACTGCATGGTTACTAATATTTCTTCAGAATATCTTCTTTTGTATTCAACAGCAGGAGAGAAAAAAGCATAAAGATTTGGAACAACTTGAGGGAGACTAAATGCTGACAGAATTTTAGGTGAACTACCCCTTTAAATCGATTGCCCCTCTGAAAGACTATGTTAATGTTGATGCACCAAAATGAAGATGCAACTGCCACATTTGGTACATATAAATATATTCATATTGTAATATCATTAGTCTGGCTCATATAAATCTTGCTCACAGGACATGTATGCTGGGAACAGTATGAAAGCATATATTTTTTTAATAGGCAACAGATTATGTCTCAGTATATAACTGCCTAGTATTATTGGTCTATTAAGTAAAATGAAGAAACTTTAATTTGATCTTGGTTTGTTTGAATCCTTTTTGAGTAATTTTGACTAGTTCCCACCAGTTACACTTGTGACCAAAAAATAAAATGCATACGTTTGTTTAACGACGAGGCGTTCCCCATAGCGACCCCTAGAGGACGCAGTTCGAAGTTCCCATGAAGGGGAACAAGAATAACCCCCCCACTCACTTAGCAGGGAATAAATGTATCTTTACTGTATTCTTTTGTCCTTTTTAGAGCTTCAGCAACATAAATCAAATATCCACTTTCAATGCATGGAAAAGTGCAGCTTGGACATTCTGCCTAACATCCACAATGAAAAATAATACAAAGACATAAGAGTATTCAAGTTTGATACGACATGACTGCATGGATGAGGAACACCTGTTCCACTCAATGTTTGTTGTAGAGGTAGCCATCTTACTCCCATAACAGAAACAACAGTAACCTCTGGCACCTTGCTTCCAGGGTGTAATTGAGTATTAATGGAAGCTTGACCCAGCCACTGTGAGAGTTGTTATCACCAGCCCATGGCTGGCAATGCTGGCTGTGTTTTAGAGGATTCGGTTATCTATTATTTATGAGGGATTACTCTCTCTTCTCTCCACTGTGTAATATCAAGGCCCCCACTGGGTCGATTCGCTGCCTACACAGATCCATTCATGCTGAAGCCCACTCATTTTTTAACCTTGAGGGTGGATGTCCCATTAAGCACACCACATATATCCGAACACACGTCGGACATGTGTTTGAGGGTTTGCGGATGTTCCACAGGGTGCTGCTGTCTGAGCGAGCCAGCGACTTGTATTTCCATGTCTCGTCATGCGGGATGATGTAAACCAACCGCTTTCCGATGCTCGAACGAGCTTGTTTCATATGCATATAAATATTAATAAAAATCTAAAATAAAAACCTTTCCGCTAGACCACATTCCTCTATGCTTCTTTAATCTCCCTCAATTGAAAGCAAAGGCCCCAGAGACGAGGTGGGCAGAGAAAAACTCACTTTGTCATTCCTCATTCTGTGAATGTCTCCTATGTGGGTAGGACCCCTAATCCATCAAGATCTCTTTTCTTATTAAATTCTTAAGGAGACACTTTCAATGCCCTCCATGTGCTCCTCTGTCCTCTCCCATCTTAAAAATAAAAAGCCAAAGAAAAGCAGAGGGGAGTTAAAGTCCCTCATCTCGGAGTAACCGCGAACACTGTGGGAGGAATTCACTAAGGATGAATTGTACCCACTGACAACATTGTTTACTTGCACGTGCTCTCTGTCACTAACAGACTCATGTAAATCAGGTAAGAGTGCAATCATGCCCAAAAATGCATGGTTTGATACGATGCAACAATTATGGAATTTAATAATCAATTATGATGACAATAACTACTCAGTGTGTTACAGATGCAGGCTCAGATTACATATGCACACACTAGCAACATTGCATTTAAAGCAAATAAAGTTAATTGCTCTTGTTTTCTTTCCCAATTTCATTTTATTACGTGCAACACACCTTGACTCGACTTGTAATGATTATTTTCCTCATTACGTGTTATATGGCATTACATAATCTGTAATTCTATGACCCTGCTTGGTTTAAAAATGGTCACTTATCCACCATTTTTAAAGCAGACGCAGCCATTAAGTTGAGCATTCAAGGCTTCCGGTGCCATCACTTGCAGTTATTTTAAATGTAGAAAAACAATCTGTTGTGCTGCTTAATATTGCAAACTGATATCCATTTTCATAATCATTAACATACACATTTGTGGCAGAAATAGTTTTACCATTTACTGCACTTAAATTGTATTCTTCTAGTTATTTACCAATAGAAGCTAATGTATCTGAAGTGTCGCACATTCACAGAAAATAGCTTACTTCGCATTGCAAAACAAGGTAAATACAACATGGCAGAGCTCATTTATATTTTAATTAGTGTTTAAGTAAAATTTCTTAAACTTAATATCTGTAAGTATTAGCTGGCATAACTTGTTTTTGATTTAAACAATTATAAATATATATAAAAAATTTTATCCAAAATCTAATGATTGATACTGTAAATCTTAAGCTTAACATTATTACTTTGTCAATATTCCGTTCCAATACACAAACTGTCTCTCCTCTAAGTGTTTATTTTTGGATATAATTATGAATCAATCTAAAACAAGTAAATTGGATCAGATTGTAAGCCAATTTCAGATTTCATGATGCATTACAATTATAAGGTAACGAGTCGTTATTGAGCTAAATCACTGTCAGGACATTTACACTTCAAGTGCTGAAGGACATTTGCATCTCACACTTTCCTATCTAGGTTTGTGGAGGATACAGCAGTGTACTACAATCTGCCACACTTTACTGTGACTGTACATCATTACATATGTATACATATCTCTTTTAAATCCATTACATTTACTTCATTCATAACACTCATGGCATTCACTATTTCAGAACAGACAGTCTCTGGTTAAATGGGAGTGCAGCTGGATAGTGAATACGGTGCAGGTTTTTGCACTTAAAACACCACACTCAGAAATGACACTATTTAATGAATTCATCCCTATGTGTTACCTTCGTTTCTATCCTTAAAGTAGACTTAGTTAGGTCAGGTGTTTCACTGCAGTTTCATCACTTCCAGACTGACTATGACTATATGACTATAGTTTTCTTTACTTGTTCTGAAAGGCTCGCATTAATCTTCTGTTAAGAATCTGCCTGCATACACAATACGTTTGTTTTTCTCTGAAATGGAAGTCAATTAACTTATAACTTGTAAAATGCCAAGAATTGATCATTAAAAGATGTAACAGATTACTGTACATTACCTGAAGGATTATTTCACAACAAATATGCCAACAATGAAATGCTTGGTTAAAAAAATTGCTGCTAATTCACCTAAACAAAATAACTCTCCTGAGATCATTTCCGGTGAGAGAAGTTAAAAGCGGGCATCACTACAACTGCAAGAGGCCAAAAGGGAGTAATACTCAAGAGAAAACAGAGCATTCTCATTAAGAGAAGAGAGGGGATGGAGACAGTGGCTTCAACAGAAAAGAAAATAATGAGTGGTGTGATGGAGTGACCTCTTGGGATGGTCTGATGACAATAGACTTTCCCAGGCATTCTCTGGTTTATCACAGGTGGGCGACTAAAGCCACATAAGTCTGCTTTAGACAAGAAAACTAAATAAGTTTGTGTATTAAAGCTCCACATTGGCCATTAAGCCTGTTATGACTGGAACAGAGAGAGCCCTGAGAGAGCTAACGGTCCATTGTCCACACGCTCCGAGTTAAAAGTTATTTATACAGCATTTCGTTCGCTTTTTGAACACAGAAGGAAATTGACCTGAAAGCTAATTTGATTTTCAGGACCATAATGTCTAAGACATTGGTATAAGAAGAGCCTAAAATGTGACTGACTTGGCAGTGAGGCTAAAGAGAGAACCGCATGCAGAGATAAAAGGACATAAAACTCAAATTATGACTTTGCTTGTGGTATAATGACATAATTTAAACTTATAATGGTCTGTAACTGAAACAGTGATGGACTGTTCTATAGTGGGTCACATGAAGAGACTTCAGCCTCATGGAGTTTCATTATCGTTAGTCAGTCATCCATGATGAAGTCTGGCAATCCAAATCTGCTATATCAGGGGTTATTAACCTTTTTTTGGCCCATAGCCCATTTTTGGCACCACACCGAACTGCTGTCACAGAATTAAGCTACTGTAAGACCTCACAGTAGGCAAATTACTTCCTTTAGAATAATGACAAATTTGACTATTTAGTCGATTAAATTATTATTGATAAAATATTAAATGGGTGAAAAGTCCCTTATAACAGAAAGCATGCATCTCAATTCTGCTGTTGTATCCAACTTAGATCAATGTTTCATCTTGATTGCAACACAATTTCTGAATCCACCTCACACCAAAAAGTGCAAACAGTACGAGATGTTTAAGCTGCCTTGTTATATTTACTTTACTGTTACGTTACTAGTCTCATTATAACCTAATTTTCATACATGTTAAGAGAAGCTGTATTTATAATATAATATAATATAATACAAATTAGTTATATATAGTTTTCATATATAAAGAGCATTTATTTAAAATGGAAATCTTTTGAAAGAAATTAATACTTTTATTCAGTAAGGATGTGTTAAATTGCTAAAAAGTGATAGTAAAGATTTATATTGCTAGAAAAGATTTATATTTTGGCAAGGAAAGGCAAGTTTATTTATATAGCACATTTCATACACAATGGTAATTCAAAGTGCTTTACATGAAAGGAAGATAATCATAAAAAATAATCACAACAATAAAACAAGGAATATAAAAACTTTTAAAATGATTTAAAAATTGATTTAAAATGAATTTAAAACAGTTAAAAATAGAAAATGATTATACATAAAATACAGTGCAATCAGTTCGGACATAGCACAGTGCTCATTCAATAAATGCACAGCTAAACAGATGAGTTTTGAGTCTGGATTTAAATGTGGCTAATGTTTTAGCAAATCTGATCTCTTCTAGACGCTGATTCCAACTGTGGGCGGCATAATAGCTGAAAGCGGACTCCCCTTGTTTTGTGTGAACCCTTGGCATTTCTAACTGACTCGATCCTAATGATCTGAGTGGTCTGGTCGGCTGAGCATATCTGCAATGTATTTAGGTCCTAGGCCATTGAGTGATTTATAAACGAGTAAAAGTACTTTAAAATCAATCCTAAATATAACTGGAAGCCAGTGTAAGGACCTGAGGACATGGGGCTGTAGTCATTTGGTGATAAGGCTAGGTAAATCTGGGTATCATCAGCATAGCTGTGACAGGCAATTTGGTTCTTTCTCATTATTTATCCTTATCTCATTATTTATACTTAGTGGGACCATATACAGGCTAAACAAGAGTGGTGCAAGAATTGAGCCTTGTGCGCATTTCATGGACATCCACTTAGGGGCTTAACAACTGCAGTTTTCAGGGAGTTTGGAAAAGTCCCAGAAAGAAGTGAGGCGTTCTAAGAGATCTGCTTCTAAACAGTTAAGCACACTTTTAACAAAAAAAAAAGGACAGATAGATAGAAGGGTCTGGAGAAAGGGAGAGACCGGGACAGACAGACAGAGATGAGACTAGTTCTAGTCAGAAGACTAGACTAGACAAATATTATATTGAATAAATATAATATTAAAGTTAATATTTCTAGTTGGCAAAAAATAAATAAATAAATCAAATAAAATAAATATTTTTCTATGGTATCTGTCAGGTAGAAGTGACATTTATTAAAATAAAATAAAATAAAATAAAAATATTTTTCTATGGTATCTGTCAGGTAGTAGTGACATTTATTAAAATAAAATAAAATAAAATAAACATTCTCTTATATGATATCTGTCAGGTAGTAGTGACATTTATGATATTAAAAGAAAAGAAAAGAAAAGAATAGAAAATTTACAGTCCTTAAAGTTACTGGGTAATGCAGACCTTCAGTTTTCACAGCTCACGCTTATTCATTAGGCTTCATCATCTTTGTCCTGAGGACTCAAGGTGGACTCTAATGTTTCCCTCAAAATTGGCAACCACCAGCAATAGTTCATTAGGTAGTTTATTAGCTCTAGGTGACCTGCCAGGGCTGCCCCAAACAGTCTCCATCTAGTCTCATCTCTGTCTGTCTGTCCCAGTCTCTCCCTTTCTCCAGACCCTTCTTTCTGCAGCTCATGTCCTTATCGCTATAGGACACAGAAGAAGAGCATTGTGCCGAATTACCGTCAACTTTTATCTCAGGCAACAGAGCCGCAGGGTCTGGGAGCCCAAATCTGATAGCCTGCGCTCATCTAATGACCTCTGGGCCTGCACTCAACCTTTTAACGTCTAGCTCTTCTGCTGGATTTATTGTGCTCATAAAGCAGGAATCGTTATTATCAGGCATTGTCCCGAGGACAGCATGACTCGGTCTGGTTTACTTGTCCGAGAAACTTTTGCAAGATGTAATTAGAACTGACTATCCTACAAGTAACATCTACGTCACAGTAAAGAGCAGGAAGAAATGGTTGTCAATCATTGTTTGGTAAAAGAGAGAAGATTTGCCCTTAGCCGTGGCCTTCAAATTCACATGCACCCTGTCCTGGTCTACGAGAAGAGCAGCCCATCCACAGGAGGTTTGCTCCACCCATTCTAATGCAGCACTATCAAATAGGAAATGGCTTCCTAATGGTTCCCGCTAGCTGCTAATTCAATAAATGCACTGGCTGCCTCTTGTTTAGCCTTTTGGGAGAAGCATACAAACAAAAAAATGTCCAAAGAACGATGCAAAAAAAACACATGAATGGATCATCTAGATATAGAGATGCACACTGTCCCTCCAGCATTTCTTCAATAGGGTTTGAGAACATCGGTCCTGAGAGCAGATAAGAAATGTTTATCATTGTCACGTCTCTTGAGCTTATAAGACAAGAAATCTCTTTTCCCGTCTATCTCTTTGTCATGTAACCACGGCAACAAAAGCAACTCAATTTCTGTATACTGTATTTTCTTGATAAATGCAGAAAAGCATGCGACTGTGAAAGTTGCTTCTCGGCAAATGGAGGGCTTCAAGTTTTTTTGGAGTTTGCGTGTCTGTGTGTGCATCTGTTTGTAAGTGTGCATGACTAAGCGCAGCTGTCAGTTTCTCAATATTTCATAAGTTCTTCTGCTATGTGACAGGCTATGTGACGCTCTCGTAGAAAAAAAAGCTAAATGCATACATCAGAGTGTCATCCTGAAGTTCATGAGCAACTGATCATACTGGCAAACGTTCTGCATTGATGTGCTTCAAATAAATAACTGCTGGTTATACAAACACAAAATAAGGCTAGTATCAGGGACGTCCTGCCTCATTTGGTGCCAGAGGCGATATAAGACATGACCCAAGGACAAAAAACAAAAACAACACAACAAAAGAAAATGTTTTTTAACAACCTAGTTGCATATTATCTGTGGATAGTGTGATTGGACCGATCAAAGTTAGCTAATGGACGGAAGTATATATAAAAATCCAATAAAACATAATTAGTTTACATAATCAAATAATAATATTAGTTAATTATAAAATAATTAATTGTATATATTAAAATGTATTATATAATAAAATAAGTAATAAAAATAACAATAGTAACAACAATAGATTTTGTCCTTTACATTTTAATTTGCATTTAAATCCACTTGTCTCAACGATCAAAGTTGACCTGAAGTTTCTAGATATGCTTCTGAAATGCTTTAAGAGAAACACTGTGTCCTTTTCTTCATATAGATCTGTATTTTTGTCCGCCCAGTGCTCTATCAAGATACGGGCGGATTAAAATCAATACCGATCATCAATCATGAAAAGACATTCAATCTATTGGGAAATGTTTTATGCGAAGAGGAAGGATACTGGTGGGGGAAACAACAGCAAAGCTCAGAGAGATATTAATTATATAAAATGGAGAATAACCCGTGGCATAGTCTCTTGAGCTTATAAGACAAGAAATCTCTTTTCCCGTCTATCTCTTTGTCATGTAACCACGGCAACAAAAGCAACTCAATTTCTGTATACTGTATTTTCTTGATAAATGCAGAAAAGCATGCGACTGTGAAAGTTGCTTCTCGGCAAATGGAGGGCTTCAAGTTTTTTTGGAGTTTGCGTGTCTGTGTGTGCATCTGTTTGTAAGTGTGCATGACTAAGCGCAGCTGTCAGTTTCTCAATATTTCATAAGTTCTTCTGCTATGTGACAGGCTATGTGACGCTCTCGTAGAAAAAAAAGCTAAATGCATACATCAGAGTGTCATCCTGAAGTTCATGAGCAACTGATCATACTGGCAAACGTTCTGCATTGATGTGCTTCAAATAAATAACTGCTGGTTATACAAACACAAAATAAGGCTAGTATCAGGGACGTCCTGCCTCATTTGGTGCCAGAGGCGATATAAGACATGACCCAAGGACAAAAAACAAAAACAACACAACAAAAGAAAATGTTTTTTAACAACCTAGTTGCATATTATCTGTGGATAGTGTGATTGGACCGATCAAAGTTAGCTAATGGACGGAAGTATATATAAAAATCCAATAAAACATAATTAGTTTACATAATCAAATAATAATATTAGTTAATTATAAAATAATTAATTGTATATATTAAAATGTATTATATAATAAAATAAGTAATAAAAATAACAATAGTAACAACAATAAATATTAATTTATTGTTGTTACTATTGTTATTTTTATTATATACTTATTTTATTTTTAACAAATGTATATGTAATATTCTCTCTCTCTCTATACACACACATAAAATCTCTTCATTTTACATACACACTAAAATGAATTATATAATAAAAAATAAACATGTAAATACAATTAGAAAAATAACAACAACAAATAAAATACTAATGTTTATTACATTCATTTGTTTTTATTCAATATCTGTATTTTTGTCCGCCCAGTGCTCTATCAAGATACGGGCGGATTAAAATCAATACCGATCATCAATCATGAAAAGACATTCAATCTATTGGGAAATGTTTTATGCGAAGAGGAAGGATACTGGTGGGGGAAACAACAGCAAAGCTCAGAGAGATATTAATTATATAAAATGGAGAATAACCCGTGGCATACAGGCACATTTGGAAACGGACATTAACCCCTCAGGGCCCACTTATCTCTACGAAATCTGAATGCAACACGGACCTTTTGAAAATGCTAGAGGACATGGGAATCATGCAGCTGGGGATAAAACCATGAAGAGCAGTGGCCTAACCTAATTGCTTTCAATATAAAAGGTATACTGATGGCACTTAAATGAGACTATGGCCTCCACACCATATAAATCAGCTCCACCACTAAGATCCAATCTATTCCTGTGCGCATTCATCACTTCAAATGACTCCAAACATGTGGCATATGCAGCGCTCTGTAAAGCCTATATTGCATGCCACGTCAGGTGTGTAAGTGTGTAGCTTTAGCATTGATGGAAATATAAATTTTTTCATGCCCCAAGAGGCAGATTTTCCTCAGTTTCCAATGAATTTTGTATGTAATCTGATGAATGATCCACACTTTAAGAACTGAAATATCATTGCAGAATCTAGCAGGGCTCAGATGATATTATAAGACTGCAGGTCATCTCTGCTAGCATGCTGTCACTGAAGAGAGCAGTGAGGCAGACGCTGGAAGAGTGTGAACATTAATACATACCAGAGTCTTAACATCATGTGAATATACCATTATTTTGGATGTGGTTATGGGAAGCGCATTAGCATTATCACCTCAACCCATGTGCCTTAGCACATACAAACATACATGTAATCACTGCTAACTCATTTATGAACAGTGTTTTACACTCATACATACACATTCTGCTTGTGGAGCTCAGCTTTCCATTTGTGGTTCAATTCTGGACAACTGTTCGCAGTTGGCCTTCTTTACAAATGTCAGATAATGTCATCATCAACATCATCTCTGTGTGTTATACAGAGAGAATTAATCTAGAAATGCGCTGTGAATTGTTACTGCAAATGTAGTTCGTTTATGATGAAAACAATAAATAGTAATGTCTGCATATGATAATAGTAATTAATAATAATAATAATAATAAGTTATTTATTATAAATGCATTAACTATAATTACACTGCCCCTGCATCATATTTGCTGAATGTAATACAATACTTATTTCTTACTAATTGAGGTGCTGATTCCAAAAATAGTGTCTGTTTTGCTCTAGCATGTCACACTTTCTTACAAACTATAATGTGCATTTTGTAATATTTTTGCTTTCCAGAACCATTTGTAAGGTCAAGGCTTGTATTATCTGTTAATCAGTTGAAAAAGACATGAATCCTTCCTCTGAGACATGTAGGGTATAACTATTTGTTATAAAATACATCACTCTGGCTTATATTACATACATTTCTAAATGACATTTCTTGAATGTAATATACTGTATGCACTATTGGTCGTTTCAAAGGCAAACCGTGTCTCTGTAGTTTTCTCGACCCAGCTGTTTTAGCAGACATTCAGGCAGAGAGACACACTGTCCCCTGCTAAAGCCACCTGGCTAAAAGGCGGTTCTGGAACAGGAGGGAGCAGGTGAGAGGGAGAGACAGACCGGGGGACACAGCAGGTAGACCGTCCTGCCAAAGCATTGTCTCTGGAGCCGTGTGCCGGGTGCACCTGCAGTCTCACAGAGAGCTGCTGCTAATCCTCAGGGGCCTGATTTGGCAACCTTGTACTCTGGCTGTTTTGCAGATATTTTCTGAGAGATACAGCAGCCTGTGATAAATACAGCTCTGATTCTAAATAATGGGATAATATAATCCCAGGCCCAGACTGAGCATTTCAATACCAAACTTCTGTCATCATTAAACATTAGGGAGAGAGTGAGAGGTTTGGATGGAAAGAACAGGACAGTCAGCTCACTAATGACTCTGAGTTCAAACTCCAGGTCGCATGTGCTGGCAGCAGAGCTGAGATATTTTTGGAGAAGTCAGAGGGCTTTTTTGTCCTGGTCTGGTTGGTTCTGGCAAGATTAGGCACAGAACAGGCTGTTCAGGAATAAAAAAAAAAAGCTCACTGTCAGACACTGCAAAATGCCCTATTTAGCACAGCACAAATAGTCTTTAGTATTAACCCATAACCCACAATGACAGGAAAAAATAATACGGTGCTGGTCATGCCATAATCATGAATGAGGACTGAAGCTTTCAAATATCTAAAGCAATACAAAAGCACCATAAAAAACAAATAAATGAATAAAAGTAATTTATGTGAGATTCATTCATTCATTCATTTTTTTTTATTTACTAATTAATCTTCCTCTTCCCAAGTAAATTATTGAGTCAGCCAGATGAACCGGATCTGTCAAGGCCAGTTTTGTGGACTGGATAAACTGATTCATTCACATTAATTCTCTTATAAACATACAGTATCAAAGATCACTCAATGCTGCACATAATCAAAAATGACTTTTTTTTCTTTTCTTTTTTACATACAACTCTGCAAAAAAAAGTTGCTGCCCTACCAACAGCTGTTTAATTCATTTCAACAAATTGCATTAAACTGGCTTAAAAATGAGTTAAACCTTGTACAACTTATAAATTAAAGCTGAAAATTGCTTAACTTATTTTGACGAGTTAAAGTAATGTAAAAACACATGTTGTCTTATTGGTCATGTCATTTTTTTTTTACAGTGTATGTTTTAAGTGTGGTTAGCTGGGATTTAATCTGAAATAACTATTAAATCTCTTTTTTGATATGTCTTTAAATGAATCACCCTATGAAAAGGTCTTTGTAAATCACTCACAGGGAAATAAAGGAGAAGGAAGGAGTATGAGAGAAATATGCCAACATTAAAAGGTGGGAGCAGATGTAAGGGAGAAGCACATTTAGAAACAGAGCAGTAAATTCAAGGCTTGGTATATAAATGTAATAATCCATACAGAGAAGTCTATAAGGTAGACCAAAAGTAAGGCACACAAATGATGTGTGCATCTGCAAGGTACAGCCACAAACTCCATGTCTTCATAAACAGAGGGCTATTAAATGTGTAACTGAGGCTAGAGGGAGATTGGGTAATCAATCATATGAACCACTGGTGGGTAGACCACTCTCTGTGTGTGTGTGTGTGTGTGTGTGTGTGTGTGTGGGCTACACACACACACCTATATCAGGCTGACATGGTCTCACATAGACCAACACATCCCATCAACAACCTATCAGGGGTTCTCTTACATACATTTAGTCTCTTCTCCTCATTTTCTTCTACAGAAAAAAAAAAGTCAAAATTGTACTCAAGCGTTCATTATTCTATGGAAAATATAAAAATACAATAAATCAAAATAGTAATTTAACTACATTTTTTTAGTTAAGCATTTTATACATCATTTGTAGAAAGTAGAAATAAATTGTTAATCCATTAAATTTGTAAGTAAAGAGCACAGCAAAAATGTCTAAAGGTGGAAAATACATAAACATTTTAATGGTTTTTAAAGAAGTTTCTTATGTTCATCAAGGCTGCATTTATTTCATCAAAATAGAGAAAAAAAACAGTACTATTGTGAAATATTATTTCAATTTGAATTAATGGCTTTCTGTTTTATTATACTTTAAAATGCAATTATTCCTGTGATGTAAAGCTGAAATTTCATTAGCCATTACTCCAGCCATTCTTCAGTGTAAATGATCCTCCAGAAATCTTTCTAATATCCTGATTCATTATCAATGCTGGAAACACATCATACATCAAATCATTTTTTTGCTGAACCATATAAACATATAGTAGCTAGCTTACAGTAATTATCACCTGTTGCTAAACATGAGTTAATATGAGTACGAATATGAGTTGAGATAAGAGGAAATAAAAAAATATTCACGTGAAAAACAGGCACACATATTTCTGGATTCGACATGGTTTATGAGAACATGTTGCTGAGTCCGACCTTAGGACAAATTACCATATGGAAATGTTCAGAATATGAGATTAGGGGCGGAGAGTGATCCTGAGGGAAATGAAACGAGTGTATCACTCTATCTGCCAGAGAAAACATCTGCATCCACACATTCTTAAATCTGTCACTTGTAAAGACTTATGATCACTGAAGACTAGAGAAAATCTACACATGATGACTCAAGAGGAGCTCTGTTTTACTGGGGTACTTTACATGCACTGAAGGGGGGGGACTTCTCCCATTTTTCCCAAGGTATCCGAATGTAAAAATCAGTCTAAAGCTTGACCCTGTGTTAATCATTCATTTCTCTAGTCTAATTCACTGGCTCATCTAGCAAAGCCCAGGGCTGTGAATATTAATTTGTGATAATTTAGCAGGTCAAGACTTACATTTCTCATGCACCCCCAACATTGTTCGTAACAGTAACCAAATGCATTAACATGAAAAGCAAAGAGGATAGGGATACCGGTCTCTAGACAATGCAAACCATCACCGTCTAAAGCTACCAGCACTGTGTTCTTTTGTATATTTCATGCAGCTCATTCGAAGCTTAAGAGCTCTTATATTCTCTGTGGGTTTGTCCACAACATTTTATCTTTCTATTGACACCACATGTTTGAGAAAGGATATAAATAGAAATGTATCAACTAGGGATGCACCGAAATGAAAATTCTTGGCCGAAGCCGAAACCGAACAAAATGAAACACTGGGCTGAAGGCCGAATACCGAATACGTTTTTTCGTGTAATGATTTTTGCGTCTTTCTCCGACAGTTTAAATGCTTCCACACTGCTGACGTGTGCTGCATTAAAGAGTGCACGCCTCTCACTCTTCGCTGGTTGCCATTTGATCGCGTCATATCATTGTTCAGTACAATTTATTCGGTCTTTTCGCTTATTCCGAAAGAGCTTTTTTTTGCTATTTTTGGCCGAATAATTTCGGTTGCCGAACATTCGGTGCATCCTTAGTATCAACATATTTTAAAAGCCTGAGTCAGTGGAAATTTATCCAACACTGTATTGGAGATTTTCTGCCCAAGTTATTTATACTGGCTATTGTTTTTATTAATCGGGTATTTTAATGAATTGTTGCTTTTTAATGAGCAATATTTTAAAATAAGTATTGCTTGATTGCCAACAGTTTTTAAATGAGAAAATGTACTTAAAGAGTTAGTTCACTCTTACCCTCATGTCATGATTCCAAATGAAGTAACACAAAAACAAAACACCAAAAATGATGATATATTATAAGATCTCACAATGAATTTGCTTTAATGTTGGTCGCTTTAAAGATGGTTGCTATTTCAACTCGATGTCATTTTCATCTTCAATTCTCTCCCACTTTAATTCTTTCCTTCTCATTGCTCTCCATCTATCTAATGGGCCAGAGATATTGGGCAGGCACTAATTATGCCACGAAGGGCAGAGGAGTGATGACAGAATGGCTCATCAAAACCAGAGCAAGTAACAGCCTGCTGATGGGGAGCAAAAACAGATCATAAATTAGCAAACAAGAAAACCACACACGCACATATTTGCTTGAAAGGTTTTGCCACACAACACACAAGTTGCTGTATGTTTTCTGTAACATCAGTTAAATATCTGAATAAATGGAATTAGGAAGACAAACGTATAAGGGAAAAATCTTTAATAAATAAATATATCAAATAAATAAATAAGAAACCCAACTATAACCACAATTTTTATAAGCCGTTGGAAACCCCTGAAGCAGAGACCTGAATGTTCAGCCAGAGGCAAACTTGCACTTAATAAGAACAGTAGTTTTGTTGACCAAGATGCTTTGCTCTCAATTACTCATTTCTCAGAGCTGCAGCACGAGCCAATGAGGCTGAGGGAAGCTATTAGGCTCCACATGTATGAGCAGCATGACAAGATTTTCTGCAAACCTCTGCACTCCTTTATTCAAATTGAGTGTGTGCATTTAATAGATATTTTACAGTTAACGAGTGGCTTTGTTTATCCCAAAAACCCACTTACAATTTGCATTTTGCTGTTAGTTGTTATTTACTTTATTTATTAATTTTTATGCAGTGAGGTGTAGCTGTCGCCAAGATAGGTTAAAAGGCTCGCCATGGGAAAAAGTGCTTTCTTGTTCCAGATAGAAAATGACTTCAAGGAATGGACTCTTGACTAATTGAGCACAGGGACACTCTTCAGATGAGGCCTTTGAAGAGAGATGAAATGGAATGAAGTATAAGTTATCTCTCAGAATAAAATTCAGGATGAAAAACATGAAATATAATGAATGCAGATCTAATGAGGATGATGTCTTGAGAAACAGACTTTGGACTAGACTGAAAACGATCACTATACATGTGTCATGTACTGTAAATGTTCACAACCTCTTTAACGGCTTGTGACTAATCATGTTACATGTTACATTGCTTATCTGCTTGCGTTAGAATAAGTATAATATGACTTGTTTACACCATTGCCATCTGTCTCAGGTCACAAGTTAAACGAAACTAAACAAAAAGAAATTAAATTAAAATCAAATCAAATTTATTGAACAAAATTTACAAAAAAAATAATTAAATGGAATAAAATGTATTTATTTATTAAGCACCTTTTCCATAGCACAAAGCCATTTCAAAACAGAAAATGGAGTAGTAGTAGTATACTATCATCTGTTTACAGCATTACCATCTGTCTCAGGTAACCTGATCACAAGTTATTAGTGTAAAATAAAATAAAATAAAATGATAAAAATACAATACATAATACAATAAAATAATAAAACAAAATAATAAATACAGTAAAATAATAAAAAAAATAAACAAACAAAAAAAAAAAAAAAAATTTAAATTAAAATTAAAAAGACATAATAGCCAACAGATCACCTGTAAATCAATCATTGAGCTAAAACAATGGTTTTAAACTTGGCCAGAAACATGCAGCAGATGCTCGACTAAAAAGGAGCACTCCACTAAAAAGTCAGAAATGTTATGTTTGCGTATATTACAGAGCAGTTTTATATTATGAGAGAGTTTTTCTACTCAGAATAGCCTTAATTTTCCAATTGCTAATTAACACTGTTATACACACAATATTAGAATACATCCTAAAAAATTCACACTCTTGAACTGAAAGGGAGCTGATTTATTTTTATTTTTTTGCCAAATGCTAATATCTGGACATCGAGGACAGTCAACATGAAGATGTGATAAGGAATTGTTTCGATAAGGGTGATGAAAGATGAAAAGAATCAGGTGTGCCTCAACACATGTTCCCAGCAGGGGTCTGTTTGTCACATACTGTCATGAGTCTGGACTCAGGCCAACCAGAGATGAGCAAAACACTGACATTTCGAGTAGAGCCGTATCCTTCATCACACAACTCAAAAGAGTCTCTAGTTAGAAAGTTGTATTATGCGGTTTTAATTAGACCTCTCTGTGAGCACCTTTCTGCCTGCGGGCTGTGTGGAAAGTTTGGCTTTTGAAAAATCTATGCAGACGGAGTTCAAATCTTGCAGTCTTGAAAAGTAAAACGAGACCTTTCTATATATGGCTCGTCAGAAAAGAGGAAAAAAAACCTCAGTGACATGCCAAGTTGGCATTGTTCCTGGCATTTCTCTTGCCCTTAGTCGAGCCAAGAGATGGCATTAGTTATGGTAAACCACTAAGGTCTCAGAGTGATGGTTTTCATTAGAAAGAACGTGGCTTATCATCAGGAGTCTGACATTACACCGCTACCAGATTCATCGGGGGTATGACACGTGGCAGAATGAATCCCATCTCACTCGGACTCTGAGGGGAACAGTTAGGGGTAGGGCTGGGTATCGTTCAAAAATTTTCTGTACCGATACCTTGACTTCGATACCGGTTCCTGAATGATACTTTTTTCGATACCAATTTTATGAAATCAATTTTAACAAGATTACATTATCTAAAAAAAAAACTTGGTTTTATTTTTCAGCTTGTTGATGTTTATACAGACTCAAAGACTTATCTCCTGAGCCACTGCACAAAGGAACAAAATGTAACCAACACAATAAATCAGTGCAAATAGTTTTAATAAAACTCAAATAGTCTTCAGTTTACACATCTGTTAGGCTACATTTACACTAGTGCATCGTTTTAAAATGCATAGCTCAGACAGAATTATAATTTCTATTCATTTTCCACTTATTAACTGATAAGCATTAGCAGCTTCCAGCGCTGTCTGCAAATCTTATGTAGCATGATGCTACAGTGTGCATGAATGGTCATGTAACAGGCGCTTTCGGACGTGTAGTATGAACGGACATCTGCATATGATCGGAACTCCACGCAGCTCTCGCACTACTCTCCACTGGAAATGAATGACTTCCGGTCTGTCGCTTGTCGTTTGTCGGAGATAGTGGAAAGCCGTGTTCGCAGGCTGTGCCCCCCCTTCCATCCTCTCCCATCCTTGCTGAACGCGATCGATTTCGAAAGCAAAAGTGAAACTGTAAAAAAAGCGCGCATAAAACGATTGCATGCTTTCGCGAGTGTCTGCAATGGCACGCGATCACAGATTGCACACTTCCCACCCGAATCTGGTGTAACTGGTGTAAACTAGTAGGTGTGTTCGACTTGACGCGGACTGACTGTGCAGACCGATCAGTGCATTACAGTACCACGAGAGCTATAGAGAGCAGACTGCTCAATCTGCTTTCGAATCGCTCTTGCGGAGGTCAAACTCATATCGATCTGCGCCGCGCCGCTTTTAGTCGAACACACCTAGTGCTGCAGGCTTATTGGCCCACGGACGTTGATGAGATTAACCCCTTAGGTATCGAAATTTGGTACCGAACGACAAGATGTTTTTCGATACTCGATGGTATCGAGGCAATTCGGTCAGTGCCTAAAAAGTATCGAACTCGATACCCAGCCCTAGTTGGGGGAACGTAAGACAGCAGCCGCCATTATGTTTGTTCCTGAATATTCTGAAGATCCTCATTTTCAAACGAAAAGAAAGTCCCTGTGAGAGACTTCAGGCGTACTAATAATCCATCCTCCACCATCCTGGACACCTGTATGGTTTGACTTCTCACACTCTTCTGTCAGATGACAGTGTGATATATCACTGCATAGAAGGTGATGGGTACAAGAAGCCAATTTGTCACTTAAGATGGAAATGTCACAATACAAAGTCAGGAATGGCAAGATTAAAAGTTACCTCTCTCACACTCATGCACACACACAGACACACATAATTTGAAGCAGCTTTAATTTAAATGCCATTTAAAAAAAAAAAAAAAATGTAGTTCCCGCCAAAATCAGTATTGTATCTGTTCGGTATTGAAAAGTCAATTTTTAATTTTAAGCAAAATGCGATATCCGCCGTGTTATTCTGTCATGTTTTCCCCCTATCTTTTCAAACCGCGACAAACGCCAGTCTCCCTTCTCTGCAGAATGCGATACATCCGCTCAACCAATCACAGCGCACCATTCCACGCATTGTAAACAGTAACTGACAAGCTACGCAATATCGCGTTTATAATCGCAGATGAATCGCCTTCGATTATTAACGCGATATTGCGTAGCTTGTCAGTGATCTACGGCTCTGTGTATTAAATGCTGCTCCATCTGAAAGCACATGATGGAGATTTACTACTAATCACAGAACCGGCTTTACTGACGAGATGCAGTAAATATCGTGCAGCCCTAAAAAACGAATAATTTTGACGCCATTGATGAACCTGTGGTGGTTTCTGCGGTGGGGAAGAAACATACATTCATACACACACACACACACACACATATATATATATATATATATATATAATACAAAAAATAATAAATTCAATGACCATGTCCATAAGAATGTACTTGTTTGAGTCATTGAAGTGATTTTTTCACTGCTCAGGTTATATTCTTTAATGTTCATTTAAAAAATTATTTCTTTGGAATTATTTGAAGAATAGAACTTTCAACAGGACACCACTTTTTTTAAATAGAAATCTTATGTAACATTATACATTTATTGTAAGGTCAGGCAAACACCTAATACAGTGTTCTGTTGAGGAAAATCATAAACTATTTGCACCAGATTCAATGTACATATTGATTTCAAAACAAAAGAAAAACACAATTTGCTTACGTTGTCTGGTTTTTATAATTATACTTTTTAGGTTACAGCATACTATGGTGCAAATGCATTAATTGTCTATTGTAAAAGTGTAATTATTTGAAAATATTACTTTAACATAAAATATAATGGCGCAGAAAATTCATCACCACTGAATGCGCTGCAGAAAACAGTGGGTCAGAATTTATAAGCATTCCACAACCTTTCTAATTTCCTGCATGCACCAATCATCCCCCCCCCCCAAACCCACTGAGAATGTGTAAAATAATAAACCAATGAACCAATCCACCTGCTGTGTAAACTCTAACACACTAATGCTCCATTCCACAAACGTTTAACAAAAACGCTTTGAATGGCTCCGACCGGCACTGACCCCGCCAACCTCCAACCATTTATTCTCAGAAGCGCTCCCCACCCTGAATCGAATACCAATGCTATGGTCACCTTGAAAGTCCAATAAAGAAAGCATCAGTGAAAACATTAAGTGCACCGGCCACACACCCTTGGGGTGTCTCTACTCCTCTGTCACTCTAATCCTTTATCGTTTGTAATTGAGGTAACAATTACATTGTGACCCTCTGTAGAAAATAAATCTTTCGCTCAGGCTGTGCTCTATCCGTCTTCATTAGCATGGCACTGATGTGGTGTTTATTATCTGCTGAGTAGGATCTGGGTCTCCTGAGGCATGGCACCAATTCACAACACAACAGCGCTCTGCTGAAGATACCTGAAGAGCGCAGAAGTCATTCAGGGATACGCGAGCATCAAAACCCGAAGGAGAACAGCGTATACGTCAACAAACCGGTCATTAAAGGAAACGTGAGATATTGATTCGCCAAGCCAAGAACAAAACACTCACGTGTTACATAATCTACAGGGGATCAAAACGTGAAAGACTTAGAAAGCAGTTAGAAAATAAATCAGTAGTAGTTGCAGCAAAATGCAGGATGGCACGTTCAGAAAAAAGCAGTTTCACATTCATTAAAGTTATTAAATCATTTTTCCCATCAGATGTTTCATTTATCACACAGAGGCTCATTCAGCAAGCTCCGATCCTGCTGAACGTTAAGCTCCGTGGAATAACACACAAACAGATACACATTCACTGGTGTTTAAGCCTGACCCAGGAGGGGGAGGCCATCGTAGCCCTTCAGAAGGTCTGTCTGGCTCAGCGAGGCAGTCAGTCAGGCCGAGCCCCTGCTGGCGACTGGCCCCTTCATTATCTGCTTTTAATTGCTTATTTAATGGGCTCTCCTCAAGCACCGTAGCCCTGCTGTGAGAGTTAGACTGCAGCTTGGCTTCAGCCTTCCTAGCCGACACTCTGCATCAGCACGATCGCAGCAGGGCATCCAAACCCACAACCAGCATCCTCCTCTTCGTCGTCATTACTGGTTCTCGTTTTAATCGGTACATACAGCTCTGGCTGGAGGGTGAATTCTGCATTTATAGGATCCCATCGCACTGGAAGATGCTCATTTGACCCTTGTTTACTATAATTACACTGTCTGCGCGTGTCTCAAACACGTCTTTTCCCCTGTCGCCGTACTGCAAGCTGCAATTTACCCATTTCATAATGAACACCTATGCAATTGTCCTCCAATCACATTAAACAGTGAGAGTTGACGTGAAATTCACACAGAATTCTGCATTATCATCGCAGTGAAAAATAACAGGCAAGTCTAGATATGAATATGTAATATTCTGAGTTCAATACACATCAATAAATGTCATAGAGCATTTACAGTGGAAGTAAATGGGGCAAATGTTTAGTGATGTCATGATATGAATTAAAGTAATATTCCAGGTACAATGCAGGTTATGCTCAATCAACAGCATTTGTGCCAAATCGTTGCATTTGTGCATTTTGTGGACCGCCATAAAAATATCATTTTGGCTCATCCCTCGTTTTCAGAGAGAGAGAGAGAGAGAAAGAAACTTACAATGTTAAGGTAAGGCACTAACAATGGAAGAAAATGGGCCACATTTTTTATAAGGATGAAAAAAGCAGAGAAGAAAAACTTATAATTTTATAAAAGTTACAATATGAATTGAAGTAATATCCTGGCTCAATTTGACAAAAATGGTGCCATTTTGTTGATTACCACAAAAAAATAAAAATAAAAATAAAATAAAAAGAAGCAAAACTCAAGGCTCTGGTGAGGTACTTTCAATGGGGGAAATGAGGGAAAAAATTTTAAAAAGCAGAAATGTAATATTTTGATTCTCAGGTAATATTCAGAGATCAGTTCATGTTAATCTCAACTGAAAACTTTGGTGCAATTTTGTTTATTACCACAAAAAAATCATTTTGGCTCTTTAAAACAAAACAAAAAAAAGATGCATTTACAATGGAAGCAAATGGGGCTATTTTTTTATAAAGATTTAACAGCAGAAATGTAAAGTAACAATATGAATTAAAGTATATTCTTAAGCTCAGTTGACAGCATTTTATTGATTACCCCCAAAAAAAAAATCGAAGTTAGGGTGAGGTACTTTCAATGGAAGCAAATGGGGGAAATTTTGAAGGATTTAAAAGCAGAAATGTGGAGGTTATTTTATAAAAGCACTTAATTCTTCTGCTAAACCTATATAACTTAAAACTATATAACCTATATAGCTGTATTGTTAGAGATTTACAGCTCAAACCATTTTACAATCATTTTATGGTTTTGAGTGTTGCACTTTAATGACAACAATTTTGAAAAACTGAATATAATTTTACACAGAAAAGGTTAGCAGGTGATTTTTCATGTAAGCATGCATATTATTTACTTCTTATAATACATACTATTTACATCTTATTATACACACTCTTGAAACGGTGAATATTTTTAATCTTCGCAGATTGGCCCCATGCACTTCCATTGTAAGTGCCTCACTGTAACCCAGCTTTAAAGAAGTAAAAAAAAAAATCATGACATGATCAAGTCAAAATTTGTTTTTGTATTAATCAACATTATGGCACAAATACTGTCAATTGAGCTTAACATGTACTGAACCCAATATATTCTATTAAGCATTGAATAAAAACGCATTAATGCCAGATTGAATGCTGTAGTTGATTGCCTGCTCTGCTCTGATTGCTGCACAATGCACTGGTGAGCACCACAAATGCCAAGCTGCTCATCACATGGTTGAAACGGCAGCATGCCAGAGGTGACCTTTCATCCTATCCCTGTCATGCTCCATCATGTCATGCTCCTAACTCACGGCAATGCCACACAGACAACACTTCTTCAAATGCTATTGAGCGCAGTGCACAACTCTGAGACCGAAACCACAGAGCAATATGAACACCTGCAAGCACTAAACACGGCACACGGCACGGTTGCATATGTAGAGCTTTTATGAGAGGATATGTAACGCTTGGCTGCGGACTGGTGTCGCAAAATGTGCAAGGAACATATTGAACGGTGACGCCACCAAGTGGAACGCATCACCACTCTCTGCTCATTACTGCTTTCCACAAGACATTAGCTCAGCAGTCAGGCGCGCTTTAATTATAGAGGCCGGCTCCAATACCACATCCTGAGTTTAAACGTCAAAACACAGGTGTAAACATTCCCTAAGAGGTGCTTAGCCATGCGGATAAGAATAAAGCCTGTACGAGTGTAAGAAAAACAATTCCAGCCCTGTGTCGTGCTGTTTGTGAAATCAAAGCGAAATCAACTTATCTTTCAGTCTATGAACAAAAACACGCAATCAATAATGCCCAATTCTTAAACTCAGACTAACCGAAATAGTTTTTCCCCCTCTAGTGGCATGTAATCTAATCGAGCCGATCAATATGCATCCTCCCCCTGATCATTAAAAGACAAGCAGTTCAGTCAGCTCAGATTTTCAGTATTGCACTTCCTCCACTGACAAGTCATTTGTAAGAAGAAAGCGAACATTCCAAATTAAGTAATTAAGTCTGACTGGAGCAAAAACAAATAGCAAAGCTTTTATCTTGCTTCCAGTAAATGCAAAGTCATTAGTGATTTGGGCTAACAAGCAATTGACAGTGGATTAAATAATTTTAATGAGGTGCAAGACTTTCCTCTAGCCAAATACGAGAATAATTAAATAAGAGCAAAATAAAACGCTAGTTTATGTGTCCGAGGCTTCAAATTTCAGTGCAAAAAATCTAAGAAAATAAAATAAAAATAAATAAATAAATGAGCTGAATCATTTAATTAATGCTCATCTCTTACTACGAGTAATTCAGGGAAGGAAAAGTTGCACTATTTACTTTAAGGAACTCTAACAAACATTTTAACTCATCACACCACAGACTTTAAAGTCTCATTTATTAATTAATACAAATGAAGCAACACTAAGACTTTGAGCTTGAGGGGGGATAATGCTGTACTGTCTGCTTACTGAAGGATAATGCACTCAGGGCTGCATTAGCATCTACTTCAAAATGCTTTGTGCAGCCTGCAAAAAAAAAAAAAAGACCACTTATGTATATACCAATAAAAGAGCACCTGGCAAATATGATAAGCTTTTGTGATCGGGCTCTGTGCCAACTTAGTTTAAGATATAAGATGTTGTCAAAACATGTTGTGATTATGGAGATCATGAACGCAGATGCAAAACATGGCAAAAAAAATCATAAGGAACAAAGAATTAAAATATAAAAAATGTAATTTTAGATAAAAAATTACTAATTTGTTTTTAATAAATTAAAAAAAATGATTGTTCATGTTATTGCTGAAGAACACTACATCAACAGAGTGCCAGACTAGGAACTACTTCACCATAAAATTCACAGTATGAATGTAGTCTGCATGAAAAGAACACAAATCAGTCCATGAAACAAAGTGCAGACAAAATATGTGTTTTGCCTCCAAGTCACAAGATAATTAAAAAAAATGCATTCAATAGCTCACGTAATAAATAATTTATCATGCACTTATTTATATTACCGCCCATATAAATGTGAAACAGTCCCCTATGGACAGCAGAAATATGGCACTGCAGTGAACCCTTGGATTTGACATATTACAGAAGAGACACATACTTAAAGATCTTTAAAGAAGAGTTACTGTACAGCTGAAACATGAGTCCGTAGTTATTGTATTTCAAAGTTGTAGCTATGTGCAGAGATTTGAAGCAAAAGTGCAATAGATTTCTGGACTGTCACGGAGAACCAACAGCTGGCATGCGGTGTCAAATAAAACACAATCTGTGTGCTGGAAGTGCTTCTTCCTATAGTGTCGATTGGATTACACATTTCCTGACCTCTGCTCCTGCAGTCTGTTGCCAGCGCTCTAGTTTCTCATGTGATGTTGAGCTGTGATCAAATAAGGACATCTGAAACCTCCTGTCATACTGATTTCTTCCAGTATATCGGTATAAAATAATGGCCCTGCAGGTACACTGTTTGGATTTTTGATTGTGTGTATGTGGATTGTAAATGTAGATAGATGTAAAAGATGCAGCAGGTGTTCTCTGTGGGGTGTGCATGAAGACAGATGAGCTACTCACATCTTCTATATTGATGATGATGAACCCCCATAATTCCACACACCTGCACCTTTGGAGACATGGCGAGAGGAAGCAGAACTAGGCGTTGCAGTGAAGCTGGATAACTTTTTTTGTGCTTTCAGGAGTGCAGGAATAAAACATTTGTTCTCTATGGTTATGCTTACACTGCGGTAGAATACTGTTGCTAGTCCTGTTTGGAGTAACTGAATGTAACAGTTCAGTTACAAAACATTTATTACTGTATGTGATAACTAAAATGACTCTCTTAAATGGACATTAAATGATTAAATGGAAGTAATATTTTGAACTATTATTACAATTTAAAAATTCTATTTTAATATATTTTAAAATGTAATTTATTCCTGTGATGTAAAGCTGAATTTTCAGCATCATTACTACAGACTTCAGTGCCACATGATCCATCAGAAATCATTCTAATATGCTGAGTTGTGCTCAAGAAACAATATTATCAATGCTGAAAACAGTTGTGCTGCTTCATATTTTCTGGATTGCTTGATGAATATTCATTTTTAAAAAGCATGTATTTGAAATAGAAATCTGTTGTATTATAAATGTCTTTACTGTCACTTTGCACAATTAATGTGCTCTTGCTAAATAAACGTTTAAAAAAAAAACTGTCAGTAAGTTATGTCAGTTACTTCTCTCCAGTTATGAAAAATAGCAAGAAATATATGTTGTGTGGTTGAAGAGGAAAAGTAAAAAAAATAATAAAAATAAAATGATTTGATAAATAAATAAAACCGCTAAGAGCATTAGTTTGTCTCCCAACTCTCTTATAAATAAATAACTTGATGGAAGCAGAATGTTTTGGGCTGCATATCTAAGAGGGAAAAAAAGTGGGAGTTGTATAAAATTGTTTATAATAACTATTAAATTCTAAATAAGTACTTATATATGCAATACATGTATGTCATTATGGTCACAAGCAATTGCAAGTTATCAATTCCAAACACTGTCTTGACGAGTTCAACATGCATCATGTGGTCAGTGAACGGACTGAGGTGTTTAAAATCAAGATTAGTCCTCATGAGAGCCGTCTCACACATCTGAAACACCTTCTCTGCTCTAATGAAGCTGTATTTCACCACAATCAATCAAGTAATGCGTTATATTACTGCGTTACAGCAAAACGTAATATACTACTGTAATATTATTACTTTTGTAATGCGTTACTCCCAACACTGTCAGTCTGTATGTAATGTACTGTTCCTGCTCCCTATTTCAAAAATAAATTGCTACCTTGACAGATGACCTTATTTATGGTTGTACTTCCATGTGGGTTCACTTATTTGCTCTATCCTCTCCAGTCCCCAACAACCTCTTTCGGGACACTCTTTTTGTGAGTCCTACTGAACATATCTGAATGTTGCAGCAGGTACACGAGAACATAACTGTGTGAGCATACTTAATTGTATGAGATCAGAGACATACGCCCTGAGAAATGGAGGGTGACATGGAGTGAATAAAAAAAAAAAAGGTTGCTGGCAGCCTGTCTCAATATGGACACAGAATGACAATGTCATATAGTCACTCATTACGGCGGGTTTCCAAGGTCAAAATCGTGTCTCCAGTAGCAACACGGCTGACACAGAGAGTATATGTGCTAATACTGAGACATAGTGAGTTAAGAATCAGGCTGCTCTATTTTAGTACAAGAGCTAAAACACAAAGTCAGTGTGTTTTTGTATGCAGAAATATAGCTTGACATGGTTAATACTTTTATTAACCAATCAAGTAGTTATCTTTCTCTGGCAGAACATACAAATTAATATCCAAATCATATAAACCCCCCCAAAAGCAAAAGTCCTGTATATTTCTTGGAAACACTTTATAATAAGTTTCCATTTGTTATCGGATAACATGAACTAACAATGAAAAATACTTCTAAAACATTGATTAATATTAAAGGAATAGTTCACCCAAAACTGAAAGTTTGCTGAAAATGGATTTACCCTCAGGCCATCCAAGATGTATATGAGTTTGTTCTTCATCAGAAATGATTTTAAGAAATTTAGAATTACATCACTTGCTCATCAGTGAATGGGTGCCGTCAGCATGAGAGTTCAAGAGACAGTTTTAAAGTTAAAACATCTTGATGGATTTATATATGTGTATGTATGTATGTATGTATGTATGTATGTATGTATGTATGTATGTATGTATGTATGTATGTATGTATGTATGTATGTATGTATGTATGTATGTATGTTCGTTCCTGTGGCTCAGTGGCAGAGCATTGCATTAGCAGCGCAAAAGGGCGTGGGTTCAATTCCCAGGGAACACACATACTGGTAAAAAATGTATAGCCTGAATGCACTGTAAGTTGCTTAGGATAAAAGTGTCTGCTAAATGCATAAATTATTAAATTTATAACTTTCAAGATTAAGATTCTTGTTTATATATACAGTATCTCACAGAAGTGAGTACACCCCTCACATTTTTGTAAATATTTTATTATATCTTTTCTTGTGACAACACTGAAGAAACTCTCATTCTGACGGCACCCATTCACTGCAGAGGATCCACTGGTGAGCAAGTGATGTAATGCTACATTTCTCCAAATCTATTTAGAAGAAAAAACAAACTCAAAACATCTTGGATGGCCTGGGGGTGAGTACACGTTCAGCTAATTTTAATTTTTTGGGTCAAATATTTCTTTAATTTCACCATTTACCAATACATTGCTTAAATCAAACATTGTAAATATAATTTCATGGACCAGAGCTAACATGAACTAAAACGAACAGTTGTATTTGTATTAACTTACATTAACAGAGATAAATAAATACTGCAACAAATATATTGTTAGTAAATGCAGTAAATGGTGTTACTAATGTGACCTTATTGTAAAGTGTTACCTATTTTATATTTCCTTTAAATTGTGCCCACTGTGAAAGTAAGTTTGGCTATAGCATGATATGCCATAACTCTTTAAATCTATGAATTGAAGGCTGCTGTCATCCAATCCCATTAGATTAATTGCACCTCATAATCAGATGCTAATTTAATCCCATCATCCATGTAAAGTGATTCATGTTAAAGGTGCCCCATTAATGTGTCTGCTGTAATATTCAGCTTCAGATGGTTGGAAAGAAGTTAATTATGAGGAAAAATGAGTTTCACTATCAGTGATACGGATGAGATAGAGGTCGAGAAATGTGATCAATGTAAGACTGAAAAGAAAGTAAATATGTAACATTAATACCACATTTTAAATATTTAAAAAATAAATTATGCTACAAAATATTAAACCTCTAAAAAATGTGAAAATATGTACCCAGTATAGAACAAAAAGGTAACAATATGAATATTAATTAGGTGGTTATAAAAGTTTTTAAAAATTCAACTTTATTATATAGTAATTGCAAAAGCAGGTTTAAAAATGTTTCTTAGCTACATTATTTCCTGACACAGCCTCATGGGTAGTTTTAAAATGCCTTGAGTTTTATTACACCTTTAAAAATGTGCAAAAACACGCAAAACCCACCGATGTCTTGGGACCAAGAAATCAGAAACTGTTAGCTGCTTTACACTCCTCTGTCGACAAATCTCAAACTAAAATAGCTAAATTTAACATACAGTCAGGCACTTATTAACTTCTACCACTTTTTCACTAAAAGTGTTTCTTCTCACCGTCTAGTTGGGCAACACAAGGCTGCTCGTCTCTTATTGTGTCACTGTAGATTTGTGCTGTATTTTGCCATTTTATTTACTGAGTCAGCCAACCATGTAAACGTTTATCTACAGGCAATGAAAATCTCAGAAGAGATGGCTGGGATGGAGTCTTAAGGGTGATGGGTCTGACTTTAGTTTTATCAGGATATTTCAGGACACCACAGAATCCTCACCTAACAAATTTGGGCCTCCATGCAGCTGGCCTGAAATGTCTTCATCTGCCACACAAACAGAGCCTGGTTCAGTCTGTGTGCTTTACACTATATTAAAAAAAATGCTAGATAGAATGAGTAAATCACTTTGTGAATATACTCTTTCTATAACACTAATGTAAAAGACAAACACCTAAAGCTATGGATATCTAAAGCATAAGTAATTCACAATATTGCATTCCTACAAGCCCCTAAGGGGATACGATGATAAAAAAAAAAAATATTATTTCATATAATTGCGGCATAAAACTTTTCTCTGGATAAAAACCTTTGCGTTCTCTCTTTGGCAAAAAAAATTATTGCATAATTTTGCAAGCAAACACAAAACCTGTGTTGGAAAAACATTATTTCAGAGCTTTTTCAAGTAAACACAAGAAAAAGTTTATTAGAGGGAACACAAATTTTGCAAAAACATTCAAATACTTTTTTCCCCTTCCATCTCATATTTTTCCCCTTAGAGGCTCAGTGTAGTATATACATATAATGGATATCTAAAGCATAAGTAATTCACAATATTGCATTCCTACAAGCCCCTAAGGGGATACGATGATAAAAAAAAAAAATATTATTTCATATAATTGCGGCATAAAACTTTTCTCTGGATAAAAACCTTTGCGTTCTCTCTTTGGCAAAAAAAATTATTGCATAATTTTGCAAGCAAACACAAAACCTGTGTTGGAAAAACATTATTTCAGAGCTTTTTCAAGTAAACAAGAAAAAGTTTATTAGAGGGAACACAAATTTTGCAAAAACATTCAAATACTTTTTTCCCCTCCCATCTCATATTTTTCCCCTTAGAGGCTCAGTGTAGTATATACATATACAAATTTATATATAAAGCAATATTTGAAAATCATTACACTCTCAGAAAAAAAGGTACAAAAGTTGTCACTGGGGCGGTACCTTTTCAAAAGGCACACATTTGTACCAAAAGAGTCCATAATGGTACCTTAAAGGTACATATTAGCACCTAAAGTGTACATATTAGTACCTAAAAAAGGTACCGCCCCAGTGACAGCTGTTGTACCTTTTTTTTCTGAGAGTGTATAAAATATTTGAATATTTAATTGAATTTGGCCCTAACCAACTAAAATATTATTTTCACTGACTAAAATTAGATAATTTTTAATCAAAGCAAAATTTAGTTAAATTCTGACAAAATATTCAATAAATTTATAGAATATTGTCATCAGCAGACAAAAACAAAACTGTGTTTACAAAAAAAAAATGACCACTGATCATGACTCTCATCGGTTTGGCCATGCATGACTTCCATTCATAAACTGATAAATAATTCCAAAAACACGACTGAGGTGAGAATCCAGAGCGATAACATTTCACCTGTGTATTCCACACAGATTCAGTTCAATTTCCGAACACTTCTTTTAACAGATAAAATTCTGTGTCAGTCTATGCCGTACAAAAGCAGGATAAGATCTTACCACAGAACCATGGCACAGCAGAATCTAAGAGTTCCCGAGAGATAGGAATAGCATGATCCATTTTATCTGGAACAGGAAAGAAGATTTTTCAGCTTTACGGCACAATACCGTTAGATTACTATTACTATCACAGCGCTAACAGTGCCTTAGGGCTGCTTTACTCGGATCCGGCGGTTGAAGATGCTATTAATGCCCCACACGAGACATATACCTCCAGAAACACATATATCCATAGTAAGCTGTGTCATTACTGAAGGGACATAACAACAGCAGGACATCCCACCGGATAATCTGCAGGCAAAGACGTACAAAGGACAGAGCAGCGGTTTCTTAGCCCGTCACACAGGCAGGAAGACAGGTGCTCAGATCAGCCCGCTGACCTTTACGTATCCCACCTATCCCGCAGGAGACGGTGCCTCGCCGCAAAGCACCACCGATCTCCACACGTTCAGCTCTTAATAACCAGCCCCCACCTCTGTACGACCCAGCGGAGATCCAGACAGAGTCACCGGCCCTTTATCCTCCAGTCGAGGTGTGGGAGTTTAAAGGAAAAGGGGTGAAGAAGTGAAGGCACGGGTGGATGAGTAGGATTAGAGGAGGGGTGAGCGAAGCAAAGGAACGAGGATCAAAGATGGACACTTCACAGAAGAGCAGCGGCATAAGGGTGAACTGAGATCAGACAGAAGGTCGCCCATAGGGAACATGCCGTTTCCATATACATGTGTCATTGTCCGAAGGTTGACAATGTCTCCCTCAAAGATCGGCGTCTTTAATAACAGTTGGGCAGTTGGAGGTTGTTGGGAGGTTACAGTATCCCTTTGGGGTCTCCTTGCAGGTGGCTTTTAATTTCGGTCACGATTTGCATATATTCAATCAGTATGAGTAATTGGAGAAGGAGCAGACAGAGCAGAGATGCGACCGATTTCACCGCCGTTTAAAGAAGACGAGCCTACAGCTGTTGAGATCAGCTGATGACACAGATAATCTTGACACTGACTGATGTGTCTAATCACCAAAAGTATCAGCACAATCAATTGCCCTTCCCCACAGCATTTCAAAAAAGTGCTTTTCTCGCAACTCGGGAGAGACGAGTGTGTTCTGGCGGCACACAAACAGAGCTAGATAATAAACGACCTTGACAATGTCAGGTGTGCCAGAGATAAAGGCCACCTACAGTACGGACCCTCCTGTTCTTCATTTTTGCCAAAGACCGCTCAGTCGCTCGACTGCCAACAAGAGTCACCGTCTACGCTGGTGGTCTCCGGTTCGGTTCGGATGCACCGAGGGCTGACTAATTAAGGCATGAATTAAGTTAGGCTTACATGTATGAGTTAGGGTTAAGAGTTATTTGAAGTCTGTATGGCACTCTGTTTTGCTGAATTCATTTTAACAACCTCATCTCGAGCTGGGCTTCTTAGGTGGTATACTAATGAAACATGAATCACACCGGAGTGAAATGACAGATAATGGTAGGTGACGAAGAACTGACGTGTTCCGTGGACTGCGCGGATTTGAAGGGCACAACTAAAATGAGGCGCAGGAAAAAAAGAGCTTAGCGAAACCGTAATTATCAACATCCTGGTAAATGGAGTGCTGAGCGTTGCCATGGCATAATTGGCAGTTAGATTTTGCAGTGGCAAAGCACAAAAACATCAGCAAAAATTTCTTAATGGAGGCTTATTAACATGGAGACATCTGGCAGGCACTTTGGTTGGCCGAGGTCCCTTAAAGATCCTTAAACCTCTTCAAAGACTTTAGTGATGTAAAATAACACTCCTGATATGCTCCTGCTGCAGGCTCGCTGATATGACTGAGTGTAAAAACATCAGGATGTCTGCTTGTTTGCCAAGTCACCATCCGGTTCTGGAATTCTGGTCTGACGGAGCTGTGTTTGGACCTCTGCTTGAGCGGCCCGATAATAATTGCTCAAACATGTACTATTGTACCGCTTGGCTCGTTTGAAGGCTCCAGCGGGATAGCACTGCAAACAAATGATCTTTGTTCAGAAACAAAAGCAAATGACTGACTCATCCTTTTCTGTAGAAAATAATAAGGGTTTCTGTACACTCTTTGCTGTGGTCTTCTTCTGTGATGGCATGATGGAGCATCACGGCTGGAAGACCCTCAGTGCTGACAGCTGCCAATCAAAAGCACCACAACAGAAGTGGACAGATGTGCTCGTCTAGATTCTGCAAAACTGAGGACATCATCTTGACATCTCATCCATTTTATCTTTGCCTGATCTAACTGTTGACGTTCGGGGCAAAAAGAGCATTGAGCACATGAGCATAATCTCACACCAAAATAAAGTTAGTTTCTAGTTTATTATGCCACTTGTCATTAAGTGTGTCCGAATCTTTAAAGGGTCAGGTTAACAAAATATGGAAATTCCATCTACATATTCAGCAGAAGCAGTTCTGAAGAATGTACTGGTCCTTTTTTTTTTGCTTTTTAAAATCAATTACAATGAATGGGGGTTGTACTTGTCAAGCTCCAAAAAAAGAAACAAAACAACAATAAAATCAAGACAAGTAAAATTGTTTACACTGCTTCGGAATCAGAATGATATTCACTAACAAACAAACAAACAAATAAATAAAAAACGAACTAAACAAATGTTATTTAATTGAAACTTTATAGAATTGAATATATATGTATGTATGTATGGAAAAAATACACCAACAATAAAATCAAGACAAGTAAAATTGTTTACACTGCTTCGGAATCAGAATGATATTCACTAACAAACAAACAAACAAATAAATAAAAAACGAACTAAACAAATGTTGAAACTTTATAGAATTGAATATATATGTATGTATGTATGGAAAAAATACACATTTATTTATTTATTTATTTATTCATTCATTCATTCCTTTTTTGTGGTGTTTGTTTTGTAATTTAGGGAAAAAAAGCCAGAAAGCCAGAGCCCTCACTTTAATTATATTGAAAAAAAGAGACCACTAAAGAAATACATGTAAGAAATGTATCCATACAACGTATGGAAATGTATGGGGGGGTTATCCCTTTAAAGCTTACAAAAAAATAAAACATAAAAAATCTCTAAATATAAGATGGAAAAAGCCTCAGAACAGCTTTGTCCTGCTTGGCCAAATGAAACGTATAGAAACTGTATATTTTCCACCCAAGTGTTGATGGCACTAGCTGTTATCGACTTAGTAATCTAGCAGGATGCTGCTGTCACATCTATATGAACAACTATTCAGTCTTGCAGTGGTTAGCAGATCCGGCTGAACCTTTAGTCTCTGAGGTTGGAAGATTTGGCTAACTGCTGTGCTACAACTCCTAGCCCTACACAACCTTTCCTTCATGTTATCACAGCAACCGCAAAGCACCTGGAAAGGGGTCGTGGGTCACTTCCCAGCAATCCTTACTGTTGCCTCATGCCCTAAGAGCATTCTGATTGGAGGCTGAGGGTGGGCTGACCCAGACACACTGAAACATGGCCAAAGACATAAGGGGAGAAAAACAGAACAAAAATCATCATCATTCATCTCAAGATGCCATTGCCGGCCACATACACAACCTTGCGGTTTGGATTTCCCTGTGAAGTATCCTCTTCCATCAGCCAGGAGTGAGAATGCAGCTATCATTTCAGACAGGACTTACTGGAAAAGGTGAATATGAGACCACAGAGCTGTCAGCCCTCGCCGAATTTAGACAGCAGACAGCCTGATGCTCATATTTGGGTAATGGCAAGATATTTTATTAATTTTTTTTTTTTTATATCACAATATACAATGATCCTTTCTTGGAAGCCTGTATACTATATATTATGGCTGGGCAATTTTTCTGATTATCTAAGAATTTAAATGTAATGTTTTGCCACAATTTATTTATTTGTTTGTTTTAAATCAAGGAATCACAATTTTTAATACAAATATTAGCAAACATTTCAAATAGACACGATGACAATACGTCAATGATAAAGGTTATGAGAAAAAAACCTGACATGACGTACTACTACTGTGTGTTTGCATGATGGTGACAGGCTGAAAGGTGCTGCTATTTTCTTTGTTTTCACAAAACTTTCACTATTAATAATAGCGTACTACTGCTGTTATACTTTAAGTCATTTTGAATTTGAATTGCCTTGACATTTTATACTGAATGTCTACATTTTGGCTAAGAAATATTTAAGATTTTTCTTATATAATTTCTGAACATAACAGGACATTTAAGACAAGTTATTTCATGCATATTTTCTGCAAAGATATTTAAGTGAATTTGTTTTACATTTACCCCTTGTTGACCACTTTATGTGTACAATAAAACTTTCTTTAACCAGATGGTTTTGCAAGTTACTTAATTGTTTATTGAATCAGGATATATTGAGTCATGTACATAAACATACATACATCAATATACACGTGTACATATGTGTGTGTGTGTGTGTGTTAAAGTGTAAATGTTTATTTCTCTGTTGCTGCAGCTGCATACGAAGGCTTTATACAAGTAGGTCTACAAATCTCTGATTTTGTGAACACTGCTGAGGTTTTCAGAACCGCTCTCATGGCATTAGCAGGCTGCTGGGTGGGCAGACGACAGGCGGGGGGTTTTCTGACTGAAGGCTCTGACATTGAGTGTTCCTGACAGCTCTGAAACAGGTCAGATGAGACGAGCCCCGGCGCTTTGATTGCTAACTGACACATTAATATGTATAGTGTCTGCAGATGCAATTATATTCAGGGCAGTGTGTATTATTATAAATATCAACACCTGGCCCAGATAATTTGAGGGTCCCTGGCCGGCACTCAACCTTGGATTTAAAAACAGGTTTCTGTAATTAACATTTCCATCTGAGAACGAGACAAGGAAAAAGAGAGCAAAAAAGCGAGAAATCCAAGTGTGTGTTTGAAAGTGCATGGGAAACGAACAAACTACAAATGATCTGAATACTGTTATTAACATCCAGATACAGTATGTAGCTTTCTTTAAAACTCTCACATTATACTTTGTTTCTCTCGGTGTCTAATAAAAGCATTAGAGTCATGGTGTGAATCTGCCCTTAGCTGTCAAGGATTCATCCTTTACACATGAACTGAATTCTGCTGTCTGATGCCTGAATTCTGATGCCTGCCCAGTGCTGAAAATCTGCGTTCAAACTGTAGCTTCACAGGTTACAAGTTACCTGTAATTTAAAGCTGTTAAACTATAGTCAACAATAGTTAGCTTCTCTACAACATACTAAGAACTACTAATTTTAACTTCATTTAAGTTATGGGTAAAATAATTTTTTAAAGCATAACTATGAGATTACATGATTGGTTCATATCATCAGTAGTATTTATCCTGCATAAAAACAATGAGGAAAGAAAGAAAGAAAGAAAGAAAGAAAGAAAAGAAACTCAATGTAACCACTTACATTCTACTGTATGTATGAATTATAAAATAATGAATCTGATTATTCCCTCAGCTCACTCGGAAGTAAAGCTGTATGTTCAATACAATATCTTGAAGAAAAATTAAAAAAATATGTAGTGTTTTGTCATGCAACGTCGCTTGTTGTTGACAAAAGTTACTGAGAAATATTTAGGCAAGCAGCATTCCTATAATCAGGACAACATGGAAAGAAGAGAAAATCTATCTGGGCACTGTAAGTGATGCAGAAGTTCTGTATACAGGACAATGACTACTTTTATTTTATTATTATTTTTATGAATAGTCTTCAGACAGTATATTTCTTAATAGTATTTCACAGTATACAAACCTGAAGGCTACTTGACAACATTATTTCTACTTCAGTGGAAAAATACACATAAGATGCATTCCTTTGGCCAAGCTTTGATCAGTGGAAACATTTAAAGTCAACATCAATCACAATAGACCTTATGTACTTCCCTAATACATGCTCCTGGTTTTAACATGTATGTTCATATTACTCTGGAGAAAAAGAACATTGCATCAAAATGTAATAACTTTCTTTATTATCTTTAATGAAAATGTAATAACTTGCTCTTCCTCTGAAATGACTTGTTTTCCGCTGATGTTACCTTACTATTGATAAAAATGAAAACTAGACAAAAACCAGCACCTAAGCACCTAAGACAACATGTACCATTCATCCTCTTCATTTTTTTAACACTAACATGATTCACATCCTGTTTGATTTGCATGGATTTGAGTTTGGATTTGAAGAGTCTTTGGGGGTCACAGTTGAGTGGACATGAGCAGAAGGGCGTTGCTGGATCCAGGCATCACACATGGTCTGCATACACACAGCAGCAGCTGAGCTGCATTAATGTGGCTGGATTAGGGGTGAGTGCAGCTGCATTGAAAGTTTACAAGCTGCTCCTTCTGTTCTTTGATTAAACAGTTCAGCTTGGATAAACACAGCCATTTGAAGAATACTTCCCAACACACACAAACACACGCAAGCGCTCTAATCATCCAAGGGCCGGCGCAAACTCACAACGAGGCTCTGGTGGTAAGCCGATCTTTTGATTTCTTGAGTAATCCACCCATGAGCCGGTTACAATAACCAAGAGGAACGGCATACAGAATCAGTTATGTATGTCCAACTGCCTTTCACACTTTTGCTGCTGAAAAATAAAAGAGCCACTGATGCGGTTCTACACACATAATTGGTCCGATTTAAGAGAGGTGGGATTTACTTTAAATCAGTGCTTTGGGATTGGATTTGTGGATTGCGTCACAGTAAAATCTAATGTATAAAATGAAATGACATGCAGAATAAAACTAAAATCTAAATCTCTTTGACCTTGAATATTGCATTATTTTACTTTACTGATAATTATTCCATGAAGCTTAATGGCACTTTTCAGTGCCATTAAAGTGTTTGCTAAAGCAAGCTTCACTAGAATTTTCTATTTAAGTAAATATTAAGCAGCATATCTATTTTCGAAGCTGATAATGATAAATGTTTATGCATATTAGATCAGCACATTAAAATCATACTGAAGGATCATGTGACATTGAAAACTGGGGTAATGGCTGCTGAAAAATCAGCTTTTTATCACAGAAATAAAATATTTTAAAATATATTAAAAAATAAATGTGTTATTTTAAATTGCAATAATGTTTCACAGTAATACTGTTTTTAATGGTTTCTAAAGAGATGTTCTTTTAATTTTATGATCTACCTGGCAAACAAAAAAAAGATGAAAATAAAGTTGAAAAAAAAACTTAAGACCACCCATAACACACTAGCAACCACACTGCAAAGTGCTAACAACCACTCTGAACAGCTCTGCAACACCTCAACAAACACCCAAAGCAACCACGTCACAGAGTGTTAACAATGACTCTTAACAGTTCAGCAACCCCTTGGCAAAGCGATTTGTGCTTCCACGATTCCAGGACGTTGCTAAATGGTTACTAACCTGTAAACACATGGTTGCTAGGGTGCCACCTGCCTTCTCATTTGATTTTACATCACTTTTCTAAATTCATTTTTCTCATTGTTGATGTTCTCTAGCTCATTACCTCTACTCCACGCTCACTTCTCTCCCTTTTGCCTTATTTCCCTGTGTTTAATGTCTCATTTTACACTATACTCCTCTTTTGCAAACGGCCAGCTTTATTGAATTGAATTGAACGCTTTTATTGTCATTGTATTTTTTTGCATACAACTAAATTAGGAGCACTGCTCCTGACTGGTGTTAGAAAAACAAACATATAGCCACAGACAATAAATAAGAATATAAAACTGTACAGTACAATTTTACAAGTAAATACAACAAGAGCAATCCGAGTAAAGTGACCATTTATAGTATTGCACGTTGGCCTTCACATTCATATGCAAAGTTAGTTTATACAAAAGTACAATTTAAATGGGATGAGTAACTGTAGTGATTTAGTGACTAGATATAGTATTGCACATTGACATATAGTGTATGTTATTGCACATATATTATTGCACCTTTACTGCAGATATAGTGTTTCACCATTTAGTAACCAATATGGTATTTCACCCTGACATACTATTTAGTGCATTTGTTTGAAGTTCTGATAAATAAAGTGTTCAGACAGTGGTATTGCAGATTGACATACTGCATATTGTACAATATTGTATATATTGTATATTGCATGTTGTATAGCAGCAGTATAGACAGAAGAGATTTGAATGAAATAAGTGACTGTAGTTAAAAGAATAACGTGGTTGGAATAGTATTTTAACATTAGTGCATTTATGAGTTTAAAGTCCTGATACCAACTGGGAAGAAACTGTTCTGTAAGCGAGTGGTTTTTGCTCTTAAGGATCTGTACCGCCTGCCTGAGGGCAGAAGATTAAACAGGTGGTGTCCTGGATGGGATGTGTCCTTGATGATGTTTTTGGCCCTTGAGAGATAATGGGAGCGAGCAATGCTTTCCAGGGAGGGTAGTGAGCAGCCAGTGATTTTTTGGGCTGTGTTGATTATTCTTTGGAGGGCTTTCTTGTCTGCTGCAGTGCAACTGGTGTACCACACTGAAATGCAGTACACTAACACACTCGCTATGGTAGAGCGGTAAAAGGACACCAGCAGCTTACACTCTAGGTTGTTCTTCCTGAGCACTCTGAGGAAGTGCAGCCGTTGCTGTGCCTTTTTGATTGTTGCTGAGGTGTTAGCAGACCAAGACATGTCGTTGGATATGTGTACTCCGAGGAATTTGACGGTGTGGACCCTTTTAACACAGTCCCCATTGATGTAGAGTGGGGCTGGTTCAGTATGGTGCCTCCTGAAGTCCAGACTTTAGCTGAGGCTTTTCATGCCTGTCAATCAGTCCAGACCGATGCAGACCAGGCTGGACCACCAGAGGAGCAGATCAGCGTGCAGATGCCCATACAGGCCGCCGATGTTTGTCCTATTAGTCAATCAGCATATGCGAGCAGAAGAACCACCCCTGCAACTATATTCTGATGTCGCTGTAGAAGCCGACGCTTAGCCGCTGTCATAAGCAAAGGAAAAGCAGCTATCCCAGAGGAGCTCTCAGCAGCGCTGGATCCGGGGGTGATCTGAGAGCTCTGTTTTCCCCCAGGCTGATTGCATCTATGCCTGCTATTCCACAGGGAAATGGCATCTACTGTCCTGACACTGAAGGCTGCCCACACGAGCCGACAGCCAGGGGAAAACACACTGCTAATAGGATGAGTGAAACAGCTTTGTAAACACAGCAATCTCGTGAAGCAGTGATGTGACATGAACAAAGTGTGTTTGTAGTGTATGTAAACGTCTAGCGTAATTTAAACATCAACACAACTCTAACGTCTACTGCCATTGCTCATTCATAGCTACCAGGAAAGACACATGGGATTGGTTGAGGGAGACTAGGATGAAATTACATATTCAAGACCATGCAAAACGGAAGAGGAGTTACAGCTGGTTTGGGAACATTAGCAGGTTAGGATGGCATAATCTAAGCTGGTAACCAGAAGGTTCATTCACGAACGATCACCATTCTTCCCCTGAGAAAAGCACTTCACCCAAGGTTTATCTATAGGATTATTTGTCCTTATATTAGGAGTACTGTATGTCGCTATAGGAAAAAGCGTCATAGCTTAAAGTTAAATGATCACTTTCATCCACTTAAGAGATGAGTATTTATCAACCAAGGACACATTACATTGATCTACAGTAACAATAAAGACGTTTATGTTTCAAACGATTTCCATTTGAAGTGAATGCTGTTCCTATGAACTCTCTATCATAAAATAATTCTGGGAATATACTGTATCACAGTTGTCACAAAACTATTAAGCAGCACACATTATCTTGAGCAGCAAATCAGCACATTAGAATGATTTCTGAAGGATCATGTGACACTTAAGATTGGAGTCATTGCAGGAATGAATTACATTTATTATTGTAAATATTAAAATTTTTAATTGCAATCATTTTTCACAATTTTACTGTTTTTTTCCCCCTTTCTCAGTCAAATAAATTTAGCCTTGGTGAGCATATGAGTCTCCTTTCAAAATCAAACCAACCCAAAAAATTATTAACTGTAGTATACATTTCTATTTTAAAAATTACGAATTAAAATTAAATATTGTTTCTTACAAAAGTTTCTGCAGGTTTTATGAAGGTCAATTTAAGACCTTTGTAAAAACCTTTTTAAGACCAAGTAAATAAACATTAAGGACCAAACTGAAGGGAGCACAATATGTCAATATGGTCTCTAAAAAACTTGAATATGGAAACAACTTGTGATCACTCTACAAAAAGTGCTGTTAGTTCTCCTGTTTTCACAGTGCAAATGTCTAAAGTTTTCTAAATACACCGAAAAACAAAGTCACATAGGATAACAAGTCTTGTTTTCTGAGCAACTGATCAAATATAAGTGAGTTTATGATTAAAATGAGAACATATATCTGTTAATGGGCTCAGAAAAAATGAACTTAATTCAAAGGGAAAACGTTTTTTATAGCTCACTGACAGATATGTGTTCTTGTTTTAATCATAAAAACTTACTTCGATTCGATCAATTGCTCAGAAAACAAGACTTATCTTATGTGATTTTCCTTTTACATCTGAAAGTGAGTAAAAGCTCACTTCATTTTGTTCACTTTCTCAGAAAACTAGACTTCAACTATCTTAATTTTGCATTTCAAGTAAAAATGTATCTTCTTGTGAGCCTGTTTAGATATTTGTATTGGAAAACAAGACAGAAATACTGTTTTTTTTTTCTCAAGTGCATGCAACATTTAATGCCATGCCTTTATGATTTTCAGACTTTGTAGTCTGATTTAAGACCTTTTTAAGATGGTAGAAACCCTGAAAAAGTACAATTACCGAAATTAAAAATGTAAAAGTCAAGAACAACATGATTCTCCTCTGTCATGGAGTCTTTCCACAAGCCTCAAAACATTTCAAATGCCAGTACATTCTGACAGGTCAATTGCTACTTCCTTTCTGTCAGATGGGCAGGAAATTTCAAAAAAGTGCACTTTACTCTTGCGATTCACTTTCATCACTGTATCTTCCTCTATGTCTTGTTCGCTCACTTCTGTTTTCCTCTCCAGACATTGTCAAAGGCTAAACAGAGGGCTTGTGTGCCAGCTTCCACATGTTACTTTCCATCTGGTGCTGCTGCTGATGAAACACTACAAGAGACTAACTTCTACCTAATGAGTGTGTGTGTGTGTGTGTGTGTGTGTGTGTGTGTGTGTGTGTGTGTTTAAAGACTCATTTTCAGTCTGTTTTCCCAGGTGCAGTTATTTTAGGATTATATCCTGACAATATATATATATATATTTGCATCCTATTTTATCAGCCATATGTTCATTTTGGCATGTAGGTGTCTGTGTTTGATTGCTTAAGATTACATATAAATACTTAAGAACATATATGCATCTTTAATAATATAACATTTGTAGTCATCTCCTCACCTAAGACAGTACATTTCAGAGTCTTTGTTTGAACAACAAGAGTGGATGCCTTTTTTCACATCCCTTGGTTTCTGTCAGAATGGAGAAGAAACTTTCCTTCCCTTTGCTTCTTTTCCATTTATTTTCAGACAGCAGCCTTGAGCGAGAGGCAGAAGAAGTCTGACTTCTGATGGATGTTCACTCCCCCATTCGCTTAAAGTACATCTTGTTGCCTCTGAGAGTTTTGCAGTGCCTGGTTTCTTTTTCAGGCAAAGCCGTCACCTGCCCCTGCTCACCTCTGAGGCTATTAGGACAAAACTATGGATGAAAAGATAAAACTAAGGTGACTGTGTACTTTACTTGTCAGACTGAACAAGGTTCGCCTGTTTAATCACGCCTCATTAACATAATCAATAGCAGCCAGTTTGCTCACTTTGTGCTGTAATTATGTCAAGGACAAGAGCCTACTCATTAGTTGAATATGTTAATTTCTAGGTGTAACTCAATGTATTTATTGCAGTAGTCTGCTTTCTAAAAAATAAAAAATAAAATAAATTCTAAAAAAGTCTCAAAATATATATGCAGTATTTCAAAATCAACCAAAAATATTTCAGCAGTGCACAGCAAAGAAATAACGGTAACACTTTAGTTTAGGGACTAATTAACTAGCTGCTTTTTAGCATGCATATTACTATCATATTGGCTGTTTATTAGTAATTTTAAAGCAGATATTCTGCATGACCATATTCTACATCTCTAATCCTACCCAATAACTAAACTTAACTACCTTACCATTAACAAGCAGCAAATTAGGAGTTTATTGAAACAAAAGTCGTAGTTAATAGTTAGTTAATAGTGAGAATTGGACCTTAAAATAATGTGACCGAAATAACAGAATAAATACATAAATAATATGTGTATTTTGTAAAAGAGTGCAAAACGAGCCAAAATATCATCATGGAAAGAAAGAAATTGAGAAAAAAAGAGAAAAAAAAGAAGAGAGCAAATAGATTTATTTGGAAAAGCTGGAAGAGATCAATAAATGTGGCCATAGACATATAAAGGAGCAAGTGTGAAAGCAAGATGCTTTTCTTTAGTCATTACAAACACCTGTGCATTGTCTCTTTGGCTTTCCTTTTGTGATAAAAAAAAAGTATGTCTTCAAAGTCAAAATAAAATGAAATAATAAAATAAAAAATAAAATACAATCTTAAGATGAATCACTTGTTGTTCCTCATTTGCAAGTCACTTTTGATATTTTAACTGTTGACAATGAACTTTCACATACCGAGAAGAACAATCTGTCACTGAACAGAAAAAAAAAAGTTTTATGATTCTTCAGTAAATCAACAAAAATAAAAAAAATAACAACTGTACACTATAAAAATGTTTTTCAAAGTTGTAAATAAAACAAAACTTACTGAAATATTTCTTAATTTCAGAATTTCACATTTAATTCAATGTGTTACTTCCTGTTTTTTCATCATATACAGGTATCATATGACAGCGAGTAAAAATATTACAGAATTAGATTTTTTGGATGAACTATTAATCTCTATTCCACACAACACTATAAAAACTCCTTACTCAGACCACCTAGAAACAGGTGAGCTTGGCTCCATAAATAGGAAAAAGCTGCGAGTGAACTTTTCGGAAGTGCAGTGATTACAGGCTCGTGCTAATGCACAGTGCATTACAGCACACACGCACACAGTAGGAGGAACTGCCAAATTATCAACCTCAAATTGAACTCTCCATGACGACCAGGGTAGATTTGAGTGGTATGAATGCTAATGGAAAAAATAATAGGATAGAAAAATAGGAAAAGAAAAGGGGGAAAAACACTAAATGATGCACATGAAAGTCTGGGGCATGAATCAAAGTTCTGAAGTACAGAACTCCAGATTATAAAAATTCAAGTTTTACGTCTGAATCAGCCAAACTATTACCTACTGCATGCTGTTAACTAGTGATTCAAGTCTTAGAGCGTAATACGCTGTAAAACGATTTAAAATAATTTTCAAATCATAAAGATTACTGGAGCTAGTTTTACACAAAATTACTATTTCATTTTCTTAATTCCACGTTTAATTCAAAGTGTTACTTGCTGTTTCTTAATTGTGAAACTAGAAATTTGAGTGAAAATTGTTTCTACATCATTTTTTCAGTGTACACTATAAATGAAAATATCTAAGTTGTAAATACAAGATCATAGGAGTATGTTTTACAAGAAAAGAGAATACAGTAGAATACAGTCTTTCTACTTCCAAAATTACTTCAAAATTTAGTTACTTGCCGTGTTTTGTAATTAATTGTGAAATGTAATGGTAATTACGGAGTAAAAATTGGTTATACACTAATCTGTTCTTTCAATATACACTGTATATATATATATATATATATATATATATACATGTACATAGATACACACACTTTTTTCAAATATATATATTATTTTTTTATACTAGAATTGATTCTAAACCAAATAGTTTTCAGTGTACACTTAATTATTTTTCAAAAATAAAATAAAAGATCACTGGAGTATGTTTTGTAAGAAAATACTTTTTTCCCCCCAGTTTTTCTACTTCAAAATGTAATGTTTATTTGAATGTGTTACTTTTAGTTTCTTAGTAATTAATTGTGAAATTTACTAGTACACACTGTAAAAAAACTTCTTCTTTTTTTTGAAGTTGTAAAGGAAAAGATTATAAGAAAATGTTTTACAATAAAATACTATTTCAGTTTTTCTTCTATAATTAATGTTAAATTCTTTCAGTTTTTTGTAATTAATACAAAATAGCAATTTCAGTGTAGGTGAAAGGCTGTGGGAGAAAGGTGCCAGATTTTTTTTTTTTTTAAATGTCAGCATTAAATGACACATTTAGGCACAGTCAAGATAGCAGTGTATATGAAAATGAGAAGGACAGCTACTCTTGCTAGACGTCACCATGTTGTTGTAATTAGAAGGATGCCACATTCAGCCATGTGCCCTCGGGGGCATTGTCACGGACGCAGCTGTGCCTGCTGAGAAGCCTGGGGCGAAAGAATGCCCCTCTCCAGCCTGGCACCAACACAGAGACAGGATGCTGGGAAAAGAGCCACACTGCTAAAACTACAAAGCTAGATCAGTTGAGCATATATGAGGCCGGCTCAGGGTCAGACAGCAGACAGTAAGGTAAAGGCTCACAATAGAAATGCTCTGTCTTATAATCAGGTTGGGGATTATCTGCAAAATGCAAGACGCTTCATCTCTCAATCCGAACCCAAATCATGTTGTGGACAGGGTATAGGCTTTAAATCTGTGTTTATGAAGCGCTTAGAGTGCACAAAACACCCACACACGCTTGCACAATTCTCATTCCCACTGCAGTGAGTGTGCTTGTGTTTACTGTCTTATCTGACAGGGATATAATGATTTCATTGGCCCCAGCAGGCAGTGTTACTGCTTGTCAACACAGATTAGGTCATTAAAAATAAAGCTCACCCAAACAGCAAGACCTACAGGTGCACAAACCCCCCACCCCCCACCACCCCACAGAGCCTTCCTGTGTCTTCATTTGGATAGGGATACACTGAGACCTGAGGGCAATGGGGTTGAGTCTCTAAACTGCTCGGACTAATCAAATGATAATCAAACATCTGTAAAGTCAAAATCCCTACATGAAATCTTTTAAATTATTCAATTCCATTCACTTGCATAATTTTGCAAACCAGGTAAACAGGGATTTTAACTAAATTTCATTTGAAAAGTGAGTTATGCTTTCACTTGCAAAACAAACTGGCATGTTTGGGTTGTTTACCAAAGAATTGCTATGCAGTTACTTAGAGTGACCATAATTCCCTTTTTCCCAGACCTGCCCTGGCCTGGATTTTCTAAACTGCCTAAAACATCTGGGTTTTGGCTTTGTTTTCGATTAACATCTTCTCTATAGCCCTCATACATTATATGTATATGCATCGTTATGTAGGTCCCACCGTCCTGCACACCATGATTGGTCGATTATGTACAAGGCCTGCACGCTATTGGTCAAACTACTTTTCAGTTATTATAAAGTATGAATACAATAAATAATAAAGAATACAATACCCTGACATTTCAAAATGTGTCTGGAAAAAATAGGATGTAAAGGATGTTTGCTAAAAAGTCCAAGGTAAAAAAAAAAGCCTCCAAGTTTCTAATGATAATCTGGCCTTTTTTTAACTTGTCTAGTAGGCAAACATTTAAGGATGGTTTACCCAAGCATGAAAATTCTGTCAATTTCCTCACCCTCATGTTGTTTCAATGTATCGCTTTGTTTAACACATCAGAATATATTCTGAAGACTGTTTTAACAGTTTTTTCCCCCCCACACAATGAAAGGCAAAACAAGGCCCAAAACAACACTGGACCCGATTGACTTTCACTATGTGGACCAAAAAATCCTGAGACATTTTTCAAAATATCTTCTTTTGTGTTTAACAGTGAAAAAGCCATACAGTTTGAGCAATAGTGCAATAGTAATAGTGATGCTTTATGAAACCCTACTAAGAAACTCTAAACACTTAACTTAAACACTTAAATGGGTTGAGAAATAAAATGAATGTCTGACTGGGAACAAAGTTAACACGTCTTTTTGTTAATGCAAACATTTGAAGTGGAAACAGGCTAAAAGTCAAGAAACTGCATTCAACTGCATTCCTATTAGGGCTGTGTATCACCAGCTAAGTCACGATACGATATGTATCACGATACAGAGGCCACGATACGATACGTACCACGATACGGGACTGCATTGAATTTCACCTCAGAAGAGTTTAGTAAAACAGCTGTTTATTAAACACTGCATACTATAGTGCCATTTCTAACTATTGGCAGAGCAGGCAGCTGACCTCTGCATTATGAAGGGCCTCCATAACTGTACCACAGTACAATATAGGTAATGGCATGTGTTTCATGTTTACATTGGGCACTCCCCACCAGGTACAATATTCTGATTGTTTGCATCTTGTTTTTAATCCCATAAATAATAATGTACTTATTTTAATAAATTTATATTGTAATGTACTCATGCGCTGTCTTCACTGTATCTAACGCACTCACACGCTTAAGCGCGGTCCACTGCTGCACACGTGCCACAATATCGTTACAGGGACAGCTGACAAAATGACAAAATACAAGTTTATTATCATTCATTAATTCATTCATTCATTCATTCATTAATTCCCTTACTTACTTATCTTTTTAAGTTATTGTTACCTAACAATTTGCCAGCCAGGCTAGTAGCCTATACACTTCACAAGTTGTCACTGCAAACCTGTGAGGGAAAAAATAATTTGAAGAAACTGACTCCTTTATTCAAGCAAGGATGCATTAAATTGATCAAAAGTGATAGTAAAGACTTAAATTGTCACAAAAGTTTTCTATTTTAAATAAATTCTGTTTTGGTTTTTTTTTCTGAAAAAGTATTGTTTCCACAAAAAAATTCAAGTATAAATTAAACGTTTTTAACATTGATAATAATAAATGTTTCTTTGAGCAGCAAATCAGTATATTAGAATGATTTCTGAAGGATCATGTGACACTGAAGACTGGAGTAATAATGCTGAAAATTCAACTTTGCATCACATTTTTACTGTATTTTAGATATAAAAAAGCAACCTTGGTAAACATAAAAGGCAAACATAAAAAAACAACTGAGAAAGCTCACATTTGTTTAATTGCAATCTTACTCAAAATCTTGTGATACCATGCCAACTTCCCTTTGTCACGCCATGCCTTGATCTCCTCTATGTCAAATCACAGTCATCTAATTATATCATGTGAAATTATGAATGATCAGCTACAACAGCATGAAGTGACAGCCATTTTGATCAGGCATATTAAACAGCTAACCCTTCAGCTTCTGATGATGACTTTTTGATGATTTGTCACAACATCGATCTCTTTGCAAAGGCTTTGAAGGGGTAAAAAAAAAACTATTCTGGTCTGAGCATCCTACTGTATGTGTATTTTAAACCAGACTGACGAGAAGCGATTGGAATCAGCCCAAAATGTAAGTGACACCTGCAGTACAGTTCTGCATCTCTGCTTGGTGCAGAGAGACAGATAATTACTACATAATTATATGCAACATGAGCCATTAAAATATCAGATAAAAACACAATTATGCGATTGTATCATAATGAGAATTCAATCAAATGGTGCAAGACGAGGGATGATAGGAGCGCAGGCATGTCTTTCCCTCCATTTTGTGTCACATATGTTGTCCCACATTGTACCATCTGGCAGCCAGTATAATCACCACCACCCAGACAATTTTGTGAAGAGACACTTGCAGCTCTTATTTCTAGCATATAATTGCTTCACTGACTGAATGTAAACTAGTCGATCATTTCACACATCTGATACACAACATGGAGGAGTGCAGACATTCACTACATTTTTAAAACAAACTTGAGCCTCATGGTAAATGTGCTGTTGGGGAGTCAATTAAGCTCATCTTAGGTACAAAAAAACAAACTTAAGAATAATGCAGTGTATGGGAAAGCAGCACTGTGTCTACTGATAAGGTTGTAAACAGCCGATTTTAGCTCATGAGCCAGCTGGTAAAACCACAGCACGGTTGAAATTCTGCAAGCCAAGCCACATGGGACGTTAACTACTGTGCAAGACACTGAAAATTCCGCTTTTCTTTCAATTTCTGCACATGTATTGTTAATAGTGTTCATCGTCTGTTTGATTACGTCTTTAATTTATTTTTCCGTACATTTCTGCCATATGTACATTGACTGACAGTCACCACTGATAAGCTACCACTAAATATTGTAGAAACTTAATTTGCTGTAAAGTTGCTTTGCAATGATTTGTATCGTGAAAAGCGCTGTACAAATAAACTTGAACTGAATTGAATTGAACATGTAATCCATGGATTCTAAAATAATTTGCAGGCTAAGTCAATGAATGCAATTGTAAGCTCATGGCTGCTTCCTGAGCATGAATAAATGGTGCAGGATGGGAGCAAGAATGACAACAAACCACATTTTCATCTCTTTTTCCAAATGTTAGGGAAATAAGGTATAGCATTTCACTTTTGTGAAACCTTATAGTTACTATAACTGTAGAGAAATTATTTATTTTCTTAATCAAATTATCTCAATTTACATGACGAATAGCCCCAGTCTATTATTATTATTATTATTACTACTACTACTACTACTACTACTATTTTTATTGTTATTATTATCATTAATGTTATTACATTAAACATTATCATTAAAATACATTTTAATACATAATTTATAATCAAAACAATAATCATTAAAAACGATGAATCATTAAACAATAATCATTAAAAATCATTTAGAATATTTATATTTTACAATACAATACAATAATGCATTAAAAAATTAAAATAATTTAAAGGTCACTAAATGCATTTGTAAGCTCATGGCTGCTTATTATTAATAATAATATTTAAAAGCATTTTAAAATAAAATCATTTACAATAATCATATTTTTAATACTTAAAGTTAAAAAATAGATTATTTGAATTAAATTACTCTTTAATTATTCAAAAATTTAAAATATATAAATTTACTATTTGTTGTTATTATTGTATGATATAATCCATAAAAAAGGAAAATGCATTTTGTGTAAATAAATGCAAGTGTAAGATCACAGCTGCTTGCTGGGGATGAACACACACACACACACACACACACACACACGCACACACACAATCAATCAATTAATATTCACCCTTTCCAAGTTAGAAGAAAAAACAAATTAACTTGTAACAGTCTGACATGACAACAACAAAAAAGTTTAATGATTTCCAAAGAACATCCTTTTTTTTACTAATAGGAATGTCTCCATTCTACAACACGGGTGGCATCCAAGTGACACTGGAGATGCCTTGGGGTCCTTCAGGGTTGGGGGGGATCGGCCTGAGGCACACAGCTGGGGTGGGAGTCTCACGCCCTTGTAACAGTCTGACATGACAACAACAAAAAAGTTTAATGATTTCCAAAGAACATCCTTTTTTTTACTAATAGGAATGTCTCCATTCTACAACACGGGTGGCATCCAAGTGACACTGGAGATGCCTTGGGGTCCTTCAGGGTTGGGGGGGATCGGCCTGAGGCACACAGCTGGGGTGGGAGTCTCACGCCCGGGGGACTTGGTGTGGGGGGTTGGACGACCTGCTATCACTCAGCAGGATGGTTCAGCAAGCAGTGATATGAATTATTAAGTGTTATTTGGGTCCAGGTGGAGCGGGGAGCTGGGTGGGAAACGTTAACTCGGAGCATGATCTGCCTCAGTGGGGAGCTGGTGCTCATGGGATGCCAAACCGGCAAAGACTGCAGTTTGAGAGATTAGAAATAGATCTCCAAGATCATCTTCAGCATCCAAATCAGGAATTTTTTCCTTACTTCACAATCCTTAACCTAAAGTGAATGAGCAAAAACAACCTTCTCCTATTCAAAAAAAAAAAAAAACTATTAAAACAATTTACAGTTAGACTCAGAAACCTGTCGGACTACACAGATTCAATATCTACTCGATATAAACACCATACAGTGAGAACATGTTGTTGTTTGATAGACTAATTGATACAGCCAGTTAACCACATGTCCTCTAGTCTGACATCCTGATTGATGGTGATGTGCATGGCATATTACATAACACCACATAAACGTTGTTCAAAAATAAAACTGCCTCAAGAGTGGAGAGCGTCTAATGCGAGGATTCATTAATAAATAAAAACAGCATCCCGTTTCCATCATCTTCTGTGAAATGATCTAGAGAAGCTTTGGTACATCAGCGCTGAAGGTCCCTGGAGGACAAGAACACATTATCTGCACTGCACTCAAGCGCTACTCTGTAAAAGTGGGACCACACATGCTTGTAGACAAGCACATGATTCTCTGGAATATTTACATGTGTAAATGTACAGGAATCCAAGAACCACGTCCACAACAATGACCATGAGACTGTCAAGAAATTAAATACTGCAATCATTCATTCCAAAATATGCACTTGTGGGGGCCAAACAGACAACCAACAGGTTCAACGATAAACATTCACTGAAGCAAAGTAATTTACTTTTTTTTTTTTTTTTTTACTATTTATTTAATCTCATGGCCAAAAACACCAATTAGGAAAAGACATTCAGTTGGGAAATAAAGGCCATGTGCAGACAAGACCGATACTCCAGTGCACAGCGAGATGAGAGGCAAACAGCACAGGGACAAACTGTTCAGAGCCACGAGGAGAAAAGAAAAAAAGACTGAGTAGCGCAGTCCTCCTCAGCTTGAGTAAAAAACTCTCTAAAGGGTTGAAAGAGAGCAAAAGAGATGTGATAGCACCAGACAGTCCAGCACAGGGGTTGCCGAGTGTCTGTGAGCAATTGATTAGAAATGTAAGGATATGAGAAACTGTCCCCTAAAATGTTAAAAAAAAAAAAAAGGTTTAATCAGCATGAAGGACCATGTGATTATAGATTTGGTCAACAGAGAAAAACAGCTTTTAATTTAAATGGAATTTATAAGCATTTTAAAATTTAGGGGTCTGCAAGATTTTTGAAAGTATCATATGCTTAAACATGTATGTAAATGCTTAACAATGCTGCATTTATTTGAACAAAAAATACAGTAAAAACAGTCAAATTGTAAAATACCGTTGTAAATTAAAATGACTTTTCTATTTTAATATATTTTAAAATGCAATTTGGCAAAGCTGAATTTTCAGCAGTGTCACATGATCCTTCAGAAATCTGTCTATTATATCTTGATTTGAAGAAACATTTATTCTTATATTTAATCAGTGTGCGGTTAAATATTTTTGTGGAATCTGTGATCCTTTTTTCCCACCAAAACAACAAAAGAATAGAATTTTTGTAACATTATAAAGCATTTTCTGTCACTTTTGATAAATTCAATGCAACCTTTTTGAATAAAAGTATTATTTCGGGGGGGAAAAAATAAATCTGTCTGACTGGCAAAGAGAGAGAGAATCAAAACTTCACCTCTAGCGTATAAATTGATCATGTCTGAGCACACAGGGATGGTTGTAATACTTTATTCTGCATTTACTTCTATTAGACAGAAAAATGTGAATTTATTTATTGTCAGCAAATGTTTAATGTACAGTTTGTCCTCAACAATGTTTCCAGCTAGTTTGCCGTTTTACTTTTTTTTTTTCATCCTTGGTTTCCTACAGTATAATAACAGACGGACACACCACAGACCTGGAGTGACCAATCCTGCTCCTGAAGGGCCACCTACTGTACCTGTAGAGTTCAGCTCCAACTTGCTCCAACTCACCTGCCTGGAAGTTTCCAGTATTCATGAAGACCTTAATTAGCTGGTCCGGGTGTGTTTAATCAGGGCTGGATCTAAAACCCTGCAGGAAGGTGGCCCTCCAGCAGCAGGATTGGACATGCCTGCCATAGACGGTACACCTTCCAAATAATGAGGCAGCAGTCAGAAAAGGTTGCTCAAACAGCACAGAAAAAGGGTTTACTTGCTGCAAGTGCCTCGAACAAAACTCAGAATATCTTTCAAGATTTGACGCCACAAACCTCACAATCTTGTAAAACTGTCAAATGTCAAACCCTCCAAACGACTCGTTCTTCCTCAGAAGCGCTCTTTGTGGATGCCTGGCACGTAGCAGCCACTGACTTGTCAGACCTGCTCAAAACCTTTGCACTGGCTCACAAAATAAAACTGCATAGAGACCAGCTAATCAGACTGAAACAGGCGATTTTTGCCTTTTTTGTGAGGTCTGTCTGAAGATAGAAGAAATTATTTTGCTTTCCTTTTCATCAAAACATTTTTAGCAACACATTGATGAATCATGTATTTATGAATATGATCTTGTCCACTGTAGATGTTCTGTAGTTTTAAGACAATCCTCAGTGGGCGTCTCTGATCATATTTAAGTAGTATATGTCTTAATAGATCAAACCAACCAGGTGTTTAATCCCATAAAACAAGCCTAAACAGGAGCTTCCATCTAATCAACACAACTGCACTGAGAGGTGTTGAAGATGATGGGGTGTCATTACGCTGTTGAGCACGTGCAATCTCTTATTTCTATCTCCCCACGTCACAGCTGAGTGGTCCTGTCGGGCAGGCGGCCTGAACTCAGTTGCCTGCAGCCCTGTGTGTGCTGACCTCTCTCTTCCCTGCTGCCATTTCAGCTTCACTGCCTCCATTAGGATAACTTTAAGTACATCAGCCAGAGTCGATTACTGTTCCCCACATGCTTTCTCTCACACCCTCTTCCCAGTTTACCCTCTGTATTTCTCTTCGATATTGTTTTTGTTGAGCAGTTGTTAAAAAGCTTTATTTTTTGATGCATGATCAATCTAGTCCGACTGACGAACAAATGACTCTTATGAGATGGTTGTATTTAGTGAATAAAAAACCAAGCAAGCATGATGAGTATAGTTTGATTCAGGAACAAATGACTCCTATGAACCTGTTCTTTTTAGTAAATCAAAAACATACAACATGAACAGTGCAGTCTGATACACAAATAAAATTACTCTTATGACAGGTTCTTTTTAAGGAATCCAAAAAAAAACCATGACGAGTATATTTTGATTCATGAACAAATGTCTCTTAGGAGCCAGTTCTTTTCAGTAAATCAAAAGATCAAAGTTTAAACAATGTAGTCTGATTCATAAGAAAGTTACTCTTCTGAGCTTAAAAAAAATGCAGCACAGTTTAAACAGTGTAGTTGATTCACAAACAAGTGAATCTTATGAGACTTTTCTTTTTAGTAAATCAAAAAAACAAAAAGCATGATATGTATTGTTCAATTTCACGAACAAATGACTCTGAAATGTTTTTTTTTTGTGAATCAAAAACAAAGTGTGACCAATACAGATTAATTCACAAACAAATTACTCTTATTTTTTTTTTGTAAATAATAAAAAAAAAAGATTCTGAGACAGTTCTTTTTATTGAAACAAAAGGAAAGTGTGGCCAGTGAAGTCTGATTCACAAACAATTCTTATGAGCCAGTTCTTTTTAGTAGCCTAAATCAAAAACTTACAATGTGAACAGCGTAGTCTGATTCATAAACAAGCAAAAACCCTATGAGCTGATAATCAAAAACAAAAGTGCAGCCAGTGAAGCTCAAATGCCAGAATGAAAGACTCTGATGAAGCATTTCTTTAAATTAATCTTTTTTTAAAAGATGAGTTATTAGTTTGAATTAGTCTGAAACACTTCCCTGTGTAATTTACAACATTAGTAAAGAGATACTTTTTTGACATGTAATCAAAAATCAACATAAGTGAAATATGCTCTAATTTGAAACAAATCAATAGCTTGCAAAAAGGAATAAAATCACATCGAAGCATCTGTATTGATACCCAGGCACACACAGAGGCAAATTAGTACTATAACACATGTAACCACCAGGCATGAGGCCACATACTGTACTCCTGCAGAGCGGCTCGTCAAGAACACTTGTTCTGAATATTTAAGGAGGGACCAGGAACCCTGCAGGAGCAGGTCAAGATCTACAAGTCAACGTTTAAAGAGCCATTAAAAGGAAGGGAACATCAATCCAAGTCTCTTCCACTTGCAGTCATTTCACTCGTTCACGCACAAGACTCAAATAGCTCAAATGAAGTGAACAGTCATCAAGATGTTTCCATTATTGATCAAAAAAGCTTTTCATGTCTTGCAATTAACCACAAATGCAAACTTTGCTGTATCACGTGGAGGACGGTGTAGGAACGTTTGAAGTATGAAGTGCCTCCTCATGACTCACTGATGAACACTGGTCATGTCAGGCCCGCTCCCCTAAAGTGGAAAAGGAGTTATGGGGAAAGCTGGCGCTCCCTCACATCTCCTCAGTGAAAGCAAACATCATTGCCATAAAGGCGGCTTGCTTTGATCAAGCCTTCAAAGACCCTGTCATCAAAGTCTATCAAGATGGCAATTGACGAGGGAAAGTTACGCCTCTACAAATACGCATGCAAGAAAACTGGAACACCATTTGCTCATTTCTGATATGACAGCAGTAGAATGGGCATGCGGACATTACAGGAAGTGCTGGGTTAAGTAGCCAAAGGCTAAATTATCAGTTGGGCACTGAATAATAATTGCATCCGATGATCTAAAATATGTTATCATCGTTCAGGTTCAGTGACGAGGAGCTGCTGTATTCCCAAACCAAGAGCTCCGTCCAAATTGCTTTCAGAGGCCTTATGGAGAATGAGAGTACAATAAATGATACAGGCAGGGGACAAATTCAGACCTCTCTGCCTGAGTGGAGGCAAAATCCTAGTCTAAATAGTGCAGGTTTAAGTGAAATCTAATAGAAAGTGCAGGGTGAGAGATGGTCTCTTTAAATAAGCACTGGCATCAATAAGTGTCACCCTCCCAGAGTCAGTGTGTGTTCTAAGGGAGACAAATTTGCATATGTGTCCACGGCCCTTGATGAAATATGAAAACTGTGTCACCCAAGGCACCATCATCAGCGTGCTTCAGAATGAGCGAGCGAGAGGAAAGAGAGAGTCTAGACATGTGTGTGTGCTCGTGTTGCTCTGGAGGGCTGGAGAATGTATCTCAACCGGAAGGATCTCTTCACAAATTAATGATCATGGGAATACATAATGGAACTTCTGAGGTCTGTGGATGGAGGAGATATTTTTTAATCATTTCATCCATACCTTTTTTCTTCTCCTTTTTTAATCTTCCCTATGTACTTAGTGGGATATTAAATGTATCTTAGTACCCTCAAGCATCTTAACACTTATCCATTTGTTTGAAGTTGTTCTGTCGGATTCTGATATGATCAGAGAACAAGTGAGGATTCAATAATGATAGCTGGGCCATGTGATTCACCCATCAGGTCCATGTGCGAATCATAATGAGATTCTCACATTAATTTCCCCATTTATATTAAACAAAAAAGAATGTAACTGTGGGAGCCATGACTCCATGATGAGGCAATACAAGTTTGAATATGCCTGTTAACCCCCTCACTCTTCCCACCACTTCCTGCTCCCTCTATTTGTAATTTATTTCAAATCAAAGCATGATGAGTATAGTTTTGATTCACAAACAAAAGATTCTTATCAGACAGTTACTTTTAGTAAACCAATAATATAACATGAACAGCATAGTCCGATTCACAAACAAAAAAAGTTAATCAAAAACAAAAGCACAAACAGTGAAGCTCAGTTTCTCAAATGAAAGACTCTCTGCTCCTCATCTATTCATTAAAGAGGCAAAGGGGTCAAAAATAATATATTTTATCTATATTATCTCTTTCTACACATATACCTTATCAACAGTATATTGCCAGATAGACTAGCCGGAAAGTCTGAAGTAGTTTGAAAAGCCTGAAGTTCGAAGATTTTAAATTTGAAGTAGTTTTAAGTTTGAAACCGTTTTAAAAGCTTGATATTTGAAGCAGTTTTAAGTAATAATTTTAATAAGTAAAGTTCAGAGGTTTTATGGCCAGACAGACAGACAGATACGCAGATCAAATTCACACTTCTGGGTTCTGAACTCCCTGAAATGCACAATCATGACCAGAAATGTGCAAACATCTAGTCACAACAAATGAAAACAAATACTTCACTGTTCAGTTCCCACTCTCATCTTTTCTGTAAATAAATCATCTCTTCATAATCTGTACTTGACACTGTATTTATTATTACCTCATCTACATACTTTATTACCCTGGAAAATGGGCTTATCCTGTAATAAACTCCCCAGTGGTTGCCCATTTAGAAGTGGCTGACACGACACACTTTTGTAAGTAAATAAAGCAGCTTTCTCACAAACCACCGTACTGTATATTCACATAAACCCTGATAGTTCAATCAAACTAGATAGCTCAAGGCTGAACATACAGTGAAACAACATTACAATCACAGTGGGAGATATGAACACTTTATCCACAGATCCGTGAATAGGAAAGCGACCTTGTTCTTTGAAATTACTCCTCACTGTGTGAACCATAACAAGTAATGTGCAGCGAGGAGGTGAGGAGGAGGTACACAGTTAACCGCACAGTGTAAATGTCATGTGACTAGTCACTCTAGAGCTGCAGAAAAATGACATCATGACAACGCTGATTGGATGACGACATCACATCAGCGCAAATAGTGCCAAACTCTTCACTACAGACTATACTGAGATGTGAGATCAAATACAGCAGAGAGGGGTGATATATGTCTATTTCACACTTTTAAGAGTGTGAGGCATCTTTAGGCATCTACCAGCAGGGGCTGACAGGCCTTGCTTCCCAGCCAAAACTTGAACCCTTGTGGATTAAGCCTGTGGCTAAAGATGCACCAATTTAACACCGTGTGAAGAGGATGTGCAGAAGAGTTCTTTATGTCACCATCCTGTTCTCTGTCACTGCCTCCAGTGAGTCTGGTAATGCCACAAAAAGCCACCTAAGCTGGTGTTTTTCCCCAGCAAACCAGAACATCTCTAACAGATGATTTTCTTTCTTCTTTAAGCCTTACTTCTGCTTCAGTCAAATCAAACTACTGCCCTTGCTGTGCTTGCAGCTGCATTTCAAAACAAAATCCCCTCCATATTAATGTTCTCTGATCTATAGTATTAATCACTGTAAAAAATGACCGTGATTTTAACTGTAAAAGACTTGAAAAATGCTACAGTAAAAACGAATTAGCTAAACGTTTTCGCATCGCTCTCGCGGATGTCAAACACTGATCGATCTGGAAGTGAAAAATAATGTATAATTTATAGTGAAAAAATTTAAATTGACATACCCACAATTCCCTGCCTTACATTTCATATTTGATGTTTTAGTTGTTGTTGATTTTTTTCTTATCTGTTATGTTCATTAGGGTTGTATGTTACATCTTATGTTGTTAAATTAATGTTTATGGCATTATTTCAGTTTCATGTGTGGACTGGTTAAAGTTTGGTTTGATTTCTCTTATTTCAGCCTGTGGGCTGAGTGAGTAAACGATGTTCTGGTCACGATACGCGCAACACTATTGTGATTATTTACCGAAATAATTATGCAGAAAATGTTTGCGTCGTGTAATTGTCCAATTACGCTGCAAAACTGTTAATAATAAACGATAATAAAGCGTTGAAAAATCTAAAAACGCTAAAGTAAACCTCTTAATTTGATAACCACGATTTTCTTGTCATATAGGCAACTGTAAATATTTTATATTGCAATAGACGATACATGGAAATTAAATGTCTTTTTTTTTTTTTTTAGAAAATGTTTTATAAAGTAAAACATCACGACAATCTACGAAGGAAATGTGTATTTACCAAGGCATTAGGCTATGTATTTTAGAGTACAATACTAAAATAATGTTTTATCTGTAAAAACTTTAGTATTATCAGTAGGCCAACATTTTACACTAACAAACACATTTTAATACTTCAAATAGGTTGGTATATTAACATTATATCAGTTAATGAAATAAATTTTTAAATGCAAATGTAACTTCAATCCGTAAAACCTAAAATATTGCTACTGTATTTTATTATGGTAAAATTTTGGCAAATTTTACAGATTTTTTTTTTTTACAGTGAAGCCTACAATGTTTTACAATGTAACTAGTCATCTAAACATGTTATATCATTAAACTGTGAAATATTTCAATTTGAAAATAACTTGTGTATTTCTATATATTTTAAGCAGCCATTACTCCAGTCTTTAGTGCCACATGATCAAAAAACATATACTTTATTCAGTAAGGATGCCTTAAATTTATCAAAAAGGACAATGAAACAATTATAATATTCAAAAGATTCATATTATTCCAAAAGAACTCTTCATCAAAGAATCCTAGAAAAAAATTTAGCCTATCATTGTTACAGTACAAAAATATTGTATTAATCATCAAAAATGGCTTTAAATACATTAAAATAGATAACAGCTTTTTAAAATTATAATAATATTATACAATATTACTATTTAAAAATAAGTATTCCAAACTTATATACACATGGCAGTGTATTGTGCATTAAAAAATTAATGAATGAAGTTTATTGTGAAGTTAGTATTTTATTTTATTTTAAGAGATATCTAGTCCACACCAACTTATTTTCTGAAGTTGTGACTAAAAATAAAACTAAATGTCAACTAAACTATCACCTGCTATGAAGTGTCCTATTACATAATTTAACACCATACAGCACATATGTAAAAAAAAAAA
>NW_015646289.1:362683-366857 GCF_001515625.1 Sinocyclocheilus rhinocerous | reverse complement strand
CAGGCTTGGTGGGCATTTTTTTTTGCAAAAAAAAACAAAAAAATTAAAAAAAAAAAAAAAAAAAAAAAGGTTGAAATCCTGATTATATGTCACAGGACCTTAAGTGACGCAAATGCCAGGATCAACAATAGCATCAGTGAAACATTCACAAACTTTTACAATGGCTGAATACGTAAGAACATCAAGGACAGACATGTCTTTGTCAGCCATCTGTCCACTTTAAATGCCTATAGGGCACAATATGTACAGTATGTGTTGCTATTTTTGATTCGTTTTCCATTTATTATATTTAGAATATATTTAGAATATTTCGAGCCGTTTTCGTCACTGACTTTCAGCATATGGTGCGTCGAACACAGTGTGTCATTCAGGCAGCCTTGTTTATAAACTTTTCCACCTGGCTCCCTGCTGGCCTTCGCAAGAAGATTCAATTTAAGCTCCATTGTGCCGCTTCGCTCCCACTCATCAGATTCCCCAATATGTATGACAACCTCGATCTGGTCATGTGTCGATAAGTGTTCTGCATGGTGTGCTTAGGTCAACAAAATTCAATCAAATGACAAGTCCTCTGAGCTTCCACCTAACAATGAACTCTGCGCCACAAAAGACGGGGAAGGTTTTGTACGGCGCACTCGAAACATCTGAAAGCGCTTGCTTTTAAAACGAAGTGTGCAAGCGTAAGATAAGCAGACACCGAATAGGCTGTACTCATGTCTATCTGATATGAATCGGTAAACAGTAAACTCATTTAAAAACTGTGACTAAAAGTTATGTCACAAACAAGAAGACAACCATGGGTGGCACGTTTCGGATAATCATTCAGGATATGAATATGTGTATATTTAAAGCATTGCTAATAATGCTTAGAGCTGCTGTGTCTTCATTGAAATGGAGTCAAATCATTCACTTTATCTTTTGACACACATCGTTAACTCTTCCTCCAAGGGTCCTCTAGAGGAATCATTAGCACTAGCTGTCATGCTAACTTTGGCCACTGTTCCTTAGTGCAATGCCACGTTGGCTGGGTCTGTCTCAGAAAGGCGAGCCGCATTTTAATGATGGAAATCAGTAGAGCACAAAGCCAACTCCAATTAGCTTGCTCTATTAGAGTTTGTGCTGCATAATGTACATTTGGCCATGTGTTTCCCTGGCATTAAAAGTGCACCCTAGGTACTGGTGCAGCATGTTGGTGTGAATGTGTGCGCGTTCTCCAAAAGTCACAGCACATATGAGTTGTGTAGGAAGTTCAGCAGACGTGCCAGGATTGCGAGCTCCCATATCAGAGTGTGATAAGATCATTTTGCAACAAGTAAAAACGTGTAAAAGGCTATATAATTATCGAATCCATTTGATGGGACAGCGTCTGGCAGACATGTCGCTCAATACAACACGCTTTAATGGGCAGATGCTATTTACAACCCTGTTTGGCCACCTTAAAGGAAGGAGATACAATCACGGTCCCACACAGGTTTCCGTGTTTGTCACGCAACAGCATGTCCAAAAGTTAGCCCACTAAAAACTTTCCTTGTGTAGTCCATCTTTCTTTTCAGAGAAATTGTGTAAATTGGCTGTCTTTATAGATGCTATTTTCTGTGAGAGTTATTTTCCCCTCTGTAGTCATGATCCCCAGTCTTCTCATTACAGTGAAGTGGAAAACAGGACCTGAGACCGAGCCAAATCAATAGCAGAACCCACAGAACCTCCTCAGGTTCTCCTTTGGGAGGCGACACACTAAAACGCTCACTTTCTCTTCGGACATTCCTTGTTATGTCTTATTCTCTTCTCGCCAAAATGAATGAGCCACTTTTTATCTTTCAAAATAATGGGCGAACTTGGTAAGAAATACGACGAAACTTACTCGGTATGGTGTTCTAGTGGCGTAGAGTCCACAGGCTTCATTTCCCAGTTGGCATGAGAGGTGTCTGAGTTTCGCAGCAGGTCTGTGCGTTTGAGCTCAGCAGCTGCTGTCCTGGCATTAACACTGGCCTTGATAATCAGTGAGATAATGGGTGTTACATCGCTGATTTGGGCTATTAGCAGAACAGCACTCGGTTATGTTGCTTACGCACTGTCAAACATGATTCTTATATAAAATAAATAATGCTGACAAAAACTCGCAAAGACTTGTGTGATGTTTATATGAAGTTTCTGTTTACCTACTATTTGATCACAGCTTTTCATCTCGATAGTTGTCTATAACACTGAAAAAGTTAATCTGAGAAATGACCCTTCTGTAACACATACAGTCAAAGATACTACCGTATAGGCCCGAATATAAGACGACCCTGATTATAAGACGACCCCCCTTTTTCCAGATGTACCTTTTGGAAAAAGGCTTTTTAAAAACCAAATCTTGTTTTTTCTCAGTAAAACACATTTTGTCTTAAATTATTTTCATATTGCATATTTTTCCTATTTTAATTTTTGTTTTGAAAGTATGGTAAAAACTGGTAAACTGTACCAACAATCACATTTAAAAAATATACACTTTTTGATATACCATAAAAAAAAAAAACAGGTAGCCCATCTGAATTAGGACATTTAGGCTATCCATCTAATAGTAGCCTACCAAAATCTTATTAACAGTAGAAGTTAAATCTTACTGTAGTCTTCAAATCTGGGTACTGTCTTACGTTTTTAAATCACAAAGGGAGTTTGGTCGCGATCTTTACAACACGCATTTACGTATTTCATGGCACACTCGTTTTATGCGTATTTGGCGCCACCTATTGTTGTGGGTGTATTATTGACATGTCAAAGTCTAGACCCTGAATATAAGACGACCGCGTTTTTTCAGATGTATTTCCAAGAAAAAAACATCGTCTTATATTCGGGTCAATACGGTAATTAACATACTGAATCATCCAAGGTTACACCAACAAACCAACATTTAGTGGTTAGATCAGATAGAAATAGCTCATTATTTCTAATATACAATACTGATTTATAAAAGTTGAACCAACTACAACAGCAGATGAGTTGGATTTTTTGGGGTTTAAATAGGCCTACGTTTAATAAAATGGTTTTTGCCACTTAGATGAGTTTTGTCAATAACTGAAGACAACAAACACATTGCTTTTTCATGACATTCATTTCTAATGAACATTTTAACAGGTAACAAACTCAAAAAAATATTCTTAGTTACTTCTTACAACATAAATAGTTAACATTATAGCAGATTTCAAATGAAATAAAGTGGCTTTAAGTCCAGTGAGACATTTGCGTCTGGTGAACACAAAATCCAATATCCTTAGCTTTCCTTTAACATCTACATTTTTAGTGTCAGATCAATGGCTTGTAACATCTCTTTACGATTCTGAAATGGTATCATGTAAATGAAAATCCTTTGCAAAAATGACATGGGCAACTCGTGCTTTAGGAGCTCCGTGTTGTCATTATAACATATCGACATGCGTCCTTAGTTTCATAAACCTCAAGGCTCTGTTGTAAAAAGAGTCTCTTAACCCTATTCTTACATAACATCACCAAAATACTCCACATCATACAAAAAAACTTTCCTGAAGTCCCAGAGCATCAAGTACTCTCAGTTCTCATACAAGAACACACACAATGAGAGCAGCTAAGAAGCCCTTACCTCTCAGGATAGAAACACTGAGTTTCCAAAAACTCTGTTTGTTACCCTACTTCACACTCACTCCAAACAACTAATCAAAACACCAACATGGAGTGCCCACTGGTTCAAATGCACTTCACATCGATTGTCTTTTAATTATTTAGCCAACATACTATTGATATTTTTAACTTCTATGAGACAAAGCCTAACGATGGGCATGGTTTCATAAATGCATGGCTGAAAAACAGTCCTTTAACCAACAGCACAATTAAGTGCTTCCTACAAGAATTTAAAGAAGAAAAATCATGTTTATGATTTGGTTATGAGCTCAAAATATGCTCATATATACACTCATAACTGCACTAAATTCATGTTCATGTTTTTTTCTAAGCACAACAAACTGTAAGCCTGATTGCAATTTACTTTGCTAAATCTATAAATGATTTACTAGATCATAGCTTATCTTGCCACGGAAATTTAATTAGAATCAGTAAAAATGATAAAGCACCATATGCATTAGCATGCACAGCTGTGCAGACTGTTTAATGTGAGATCCTGTGTACGCCTCACGTACAGGGATGCAGAGTCACTGCACTTAAA
>NW_015646289.1:332451-362554 GCF_001515625.1 Sinocyclocheilus rhinocerous | reverse complement strand
GGGGGGGGGGGGGGCACAAACAGACTCAGCGTTCATCTGTGTTCGCTTAAATTTTTGATGAAACGTCTGCGGCTGAGGTGAAATCAGATATTTTGTAGGGCTTTTTTTTTTGCGTGTCTACTGGAAGATCTCTAAAAACAGCTCGCCTTTGGGAGCGGCTGCTTGTGGACATGAAGGGAGCGATCGGTGTCACATTTGCTGAGAAGCAGCGTTTGACTAATGAGCGCCGATGACAGGGTTGTGGAGAGGTGCTTGCTGAGCGGAACACATTTGTTTCTCCCTGGTCTAGCGAGAGGCCTGTCAGACACAGAGAAATGGCCAGCAGTCGGCCCCAAGGTGCCCTCCCTGTACTGGCAAACTGACAAATTGACCAAAAGAGACAAGTTTGGCTCAGAATCGCCTATGAGATTAAGATGTTTTGAGCATTTATAATCAGCGGCATAATGAAATTTGTGATTAAAGCTGGATATATTACACTTGTGTGGATATGCGGCAAAACACGAGTAGCAGAATAGCGGTGAAATGGAAGTAAAGGTCAATGTTATGTTGATGAATTGGAACATTTTTGTCAACGAACATTTTCCAGGAATAATATACAACAGCGATAAATACATTAACCGTACTCACGCCTGTAGTAGCTATACGCAGAGTAATTCAATCAATCCTGGCCATGCGGCGTACAGTCTACAGAACAATGTGAAAATCGCTCTATAGATCTCATCCCTTAGTGTCAAAAATCAATAGTAATAAAGTTACGAAAGACGTAAACAGTTGTGTGGGTTGTTATTGTCAATGCCACTCCAGAGAATGACATTCCTTGGGCAGAGGAAGAAGGGGCGTAATGAAAAATGTGCCATTACTTGGATTTCTCTATTACTTGTATCCCTGCAGACAACTGTCAACAGCTGCTAATTCATTACAGGCTGATATCATGGGAATGCGTGTATTGCTGAGCGGAACACATTTGTTTCTCCCTGGTCTAGCGAGAGGCCTGTCAGACACAGAGAAATGGCCAGCAGTCGGCCCCAAGGTGCCCTCCCTGTACTGGCAAACTGACAAATTGACCAAAAGAGACAAGTTTGGCTCAGAATCGCCTATGAGATTAAGATGTTTTGAGCATTTATAATCAGCGGCATAATGAAATTTGTGATTAAAGCTGGATATATTGCACTTGTGTGGATATGCGGCAAAACACGAGTAGCAGAATAGCGGTGAAATGGAAGTAAAGGTCAATGTTATGTTGATGAATTGGAACATTGTTGTCAACGAACATTTTCCAGGAATAATATACAACAGCGATAAATACATTAACCGTACTCACGCCTGTAGTAGCTATACGCAGAGTAATTCAATCAATCCTGGCCATGCGGCGTACAGTCTACAGAACAATGTGAAAATCGCTCTATAGATCTCATCCCTTAGTGTCAAAAATCAATAGTAATAAAGTTACGAAAGACGTAAACAGTTGTGTGGGTTGTTATTGTCAATGCCACTCGGGGGAACGACATACTGGCGCATTCTTCACCTTAGGCAGAGGAAGAATGGAAACCGTTTCTGAAGGGGCGTAATGAAAAATGTGCCATTACTTGGATTTCTCTATTACTTGTATCCCTGCAGACAACTGTCAACAGCTGCTAATTCATTACAGGCTGATATCATGGGAATGCGTGTAACATGCTAACTGAATTCATTAGTTTGGAAATAATCAACAGAGGGTGATCCAAATGCATACGTACAGATGTTTGTGCATTTACTGTATTACAGTTTCTTCAACTTAAGGCACTTTTACATCCCAGAGGGGTTTTGGTATGCAAACTGACAGGTTTAAATGTCTTTTTGTGAAATGCATTTCACATCAAAACTGTCTCAGAAACATTTTAGTGTGCTTTCATTGTTTAAATGTGCTACTTTTAAAAATGCAATTTGAAAATTGTTTGTGTAACTACAGATTGTATCCATGCTGGGCTGCACTTAGCAATTATTGGGCCCTCGGTCTTCCTCGGTTTAAATTTCGTACCAAAAGGTCAAGATATATCAGTTTATTGGCAGTCCTGTACATGTATACATAGATTGTTTTAAAGGGGTCATATGATGCGATTTCAAGTTTTCCTTTCTCTTTGGAGTGTTACAAGCTGTTCGTGAATAGATAAGATCCCTAAAATTGCAAAGACTAAAGTCTCAAACCCAAAGAGATATTCTTTATAAAAGTTAAGACTCTCCTAAAACGCCTCGTTCAAACATGCCCCCACATGTCTACGTTACGATGTGAATGTACAGTATGTGGAAAATAATGTGGTTTTTTTTAACCTTAAACTGCATTCATTACACCAAATACACAAAATAATGTTCTTTTTTAACAACATCATATGACCCCTTTAAATCTGTCCCAGACCCAGAAAATCTGTCATAACATTTAAAATTATAATCTAAATTAAGAGTGAAATTATTTTTTTTTATTTTATTTCATTTCAAACTGCCCATTTTCCAAATTACATCAAACCAAACTATTTGGCACCTAACAAAGTTTTTCAAAAGTTTGCATACGATAAATCAGTGTTAATAAATGGCTTGAGCAAAAATATCAGACATCAGATGTGAAGTGTGAAGAAAACAAAGAAAAAAAGGAAAATATCACTTCTGAACAGAATATTTTTATTGTGCATAATTTTCAATCAAGCTGTAATTTTGTCAAATCATGCAAAAAGTGTGAAACATGGTTTAATTGCATGTATTGAGGATGCTATGAAATTAGCCTTTGCAAGACAAAGGAGACTGGTGTTTTATTCCAAATATCTTCAAAATGTCAGTGTAATTTCCATTACACAATGTGAATCACAATACATCATTTGAGATATGGAAATGACAATGCGGTGGAAATTTTCATGTCTTTCATAAGGGGAAAAAAAATGATGTATGTATAAATACACTGGTGAAAGTTTGAAAAGCCTTTTTAGGGTGTTTCTTTTCTAAAAGTCTACAAGACTAAAAGTGTCCATAGTTGAAGTAACACATATACATCAAAGTGTGCTTGGATCTCCATTTGTGTGTTGGAGAGAATGATGGAAACGAGGGTGGCGCAATAGTTGTTTGATTGCATCACTGCATCACTATCAGGGGGGATGAACCAACCTGTCACTCCGGTACATGACAGATAATTCTGCAGCGGAAACTGTCAACATATTCCCAGCATCTTTCAAACTATCACTGATATACCCAGATGCTTGTTTGGCCAATCATATCAAACACAGCGAGTTTTAAATCTACGCAGAGCGCTGTGATCCTTTCGGTATATACAGTAACATCATAAAATGACATTTCCTATTTCATATTACACAGACTTCCACTGGTGTCCGTAAGAGGTACACAAGAGCTAATATCACAGGCAGGTAATAGAGAGAGATATGATCTCCAACAATACCACCTGTCCATCTGCCAGCTTCCTCAAAGCGCTTTCCTTCAAATCCCCTGCGAGAAAGTGAGCCACCAGCATTGTTAATTGGCTCATTTGTTCAATGATGTACTACAGAGTGAGAGAATGAGACAAAACATGTGACTTAAGAACAGAGAAGCAGTGCTGTACTGAAACCACTGTTTTAGACTCGCCATCATGTAACTCTTATCAGTACGCTACTTGAAAAACAAAGTTGAACATAAGGCTGTTGTACAGAAACTTGTCTGCAAGGTTCCGTTAGATGACAGACAAGATCTGAGAGCATGAGTGAGGGTGATTCACACGAACACACACACACACACACAGGTCAGATGGCTAATAAAAGATCCCATAGTGTCCTGGCCTTTTCTCACAGGTTACAGATGATATGATTTCTGCCGCTGGTTTGAACAGGGCAGGTGGCCGGGGGAGATTGGCTGAGAACCTGGTTTTCCAGCTTATCGTCTACATCAGTCGGGCTGTCAAGATTGGATTGTGGGAAAGCACAGGGAGGGTACAAGGAGGGGGCGTATGGGCTTAATTCGCACCAAGCGGACAGCCGAGATTATCTGTGGCGATTCACACCACTCCATCAAGAGATAAATAACAAGTGACATAGCGAATATAGCATTGCCTTATCCATATTCATAAAAAGGTCATAATGAAACTCTGGCAGAAATTTGATTATTTATGACTTTTAATAACTGGGAAATAGACAGAATGGTGGAATCCATTGCAGTACAATAGACTGCATTCATCAACATGTGCATGCAGTCTTCATGAGCTCCAGCGCAACACATCTCACATTTACTGTGCATTCCTCTACAACTAGTATGAACACATTTCATTTACATTACATTTATTAATTTGGATTTATTGAAAGCAGCCTCCACTGCATTCAAAATATATTTTGCCATGCATTCAATGATAATCAAACCTATATGCCTGAACTCAGCGTTGCTAGTGCCACAATTTAATTAATTTCCTGAATTTGGATTGGATTTGAATTGAGGTAGCAAACAGGATGCAGAATTCCAATTAAAATTTGAATCCAAAAGTAAAAATTACATTGAAAGTGCATACTTCATAAGTAAAATTTAATTAAAATTCATATAAATCATAACCCCCAAAAAATGAAGAAAGCTTGCCAACACAAGCTTTGAATTTTGGCCTTGTCTGAAAGTTTTGAAAAAATAGTAATTAAAATGCTGTGTGAAAAAAATACAAATATACAAATAGATGGATGGATGAATGCAAGGATGGATAGATAGAACAATGGATGGCAAGGAAGAAAGATAGATAGAATGATACATAGAATGACAGCAATAGAACGATAGATAGAACTATAGAAAGATAGATACTGTAGAGAGAACAATAGAGCGACAGAGCGATAGAATGATAGATAGAACGATACACAGACAGACACACAGATTTCCTTTTCTATAGTGGTCTTTTCCGCTGTAGAGGAAAAGTATCAAACTCTCTTCTCTATCGTGTTTCAATACCCCCTAAATAACTCTAAAATAAACTGAGAGCTGTTACTCTTCCAAATGTCCCTCATTCACTCTCTCTGTACCCCCTGTGGGGCCTGTCTATGGCTAACAGGTGCTCTCTTCTCTATCGTGTTTCAATACCCCCTAAATAACTCTAAAATAAACTGAGAGCTGTTACTCTTCTAAATGGTGAGCCTGGTGAATTTGGATGGTTTTCTGTCCCTCATTCACTCTCTCTGTAGCCCCTGTGGGGTCTGTCTATGGCTAACAGGTGCTCTGCTCTCATTAGTGTCTCAGAGAGTCATGTCCACTTGTGGGCTAGATCATGGTGCCAGTCACAGTGTCCCTGGTATCAGCATGCCAGCCTCAGCAGCACTGCACCAATCTGCTGCAATCTGCCCCTTCAAACAACAAGCTGAGACCCCTCTCAGCCAATCACAGGCGTGGGGAGGGGTGAGGTCGGGATTACGTGAGACTCCTGCTAGGTATGTCCACGAGCCTCGCTCTTCAGCATCGACTGAGTGAAACTATCAAAAAAGGACCCCACAGCGACCAATTCAACTGTCCCATGATTCAATCCGAGACATGTCTCCAAGGCTCCAGGAGCTGCAGTGCGTGCAACAGTAATCTTCAAATAAACAAGCTTCGGAAGACAGCCAAAGACCACTTACAGCTTTAATATGGGTATTTTTATTCATTAATAAAGCTGAACAGAAGCTCACAGTCCTTGAAAATAATTATGTCTGGAGATTTATGATGAAAACGTGAGTGGATTAGATTCCTTCAGAAATGAGGCCGATTACCTCTTACATTTACCGTTTTTTTTAGTCCTCTCTAGGACTGCATCGTTTGATCATCGCAGACTTCCTCTTAAGGCCCCGCAGGGTGGAAAAGTACGCCAAACATGTTGCCGAAATGTCAGCATGCAATGAATAATTGGCCCAAGAACAAACACGAAATCATGTTCGTGGCAGGACAATTTCGGCAGGTAACCACCGCGGACTTGCGCACGGTGACAGAGAGAGACGTACACAACCTTAATGAGTGTCTAAAATGGAGTGACACTGCAAGCAGGCGCACTGGCGGTGGAGTTTACAGGAACGAACGTGGGCTAAAGAAACAGCATGGCGCCGTGCCCTGTCATTAGACACCCAGCGTCTCCCTGTCTGTCTTTCCATCTCTCTTTTAAACTCCTTATCTGGCTCCGAGGCCAGATGAATGCGAGAAGCGAGCCTGATGTCTGGAGGCCGGTCTGCAGCAATGAGTTATCCCCGTGCGAGGGCCGGACTAATGGAGGCCGGTGACTCGGACATCTGTTTCCAGGACTGTCCACGGGAGGGGCCATCCGACAGCAGCCGGTTTATGAAGAACCACAAATTCTCGACAAGGCAATTACGGAGGAGTCAGAAAGAGCGAGACGGGACGGGAAGAGAGGGAGAAAGATCGCACTGCGAAAGTAATATGACGGCAGATTCCGACAGCTGGGGGACATGTTGTCGGCTTTGATTAGTCCCCAGACAGCCTGATGGAGAACGTAAAACGTGTTGGGAAAGGAAACATAAAAGAGAGTGGAATCAGTGATCCAAGGTAACCTAGTTAGTGCTCAAGTCCGCAGGGGAATGATGGCAGTGACATTGACAGGGCTGCACTGTGTGTGATTCAAACAGATCTATTCCTATCTGTCTGTCCCCTGGTACGACTGCCACACACACGGGGAGGAGGACGACTCTGGGGGATGGCTAGGGATATAGGAGCCCAAATCCCACTGAAAATCTCATTCTGTCTATCCCCTTCCTTCATTCACTCGCTTCTTCACTTTGACAAGCCAATGTCGTAAGGGAAAGGGCCACTGATGTCACGGCAATGAACTGCATTATGGTACTGTGTAGACACATAGTAATGTGATGCCCAAATTCGCTTTCAGCATTTTTAGTTTTTAATGTCACCGTTTAATTTTTTTATTATTATTATTATTGTTATTATTATTACCATTATTTAAAAATACATGAAAATAATAATAAATTAAAATTATAATATATGATATTTAGTCATTTAGCAGATACTTTATATAATACTGTATAGTATATTTGTGTATATTAGATAGAGGTCATCTATTCGCTAATGCACTCCTAAACAATGAATGAATGAATGAATGAATGAATGACAGTTGTGCATATACATATATTTCTTATATATTGTTTTTTTTAGATATATTAATTATTTTTTAACCATTAGCAGACATGCATATATTCCAAATTTAAACACTTTTCTCTTCGGATGGATGGATGGATGGATGGATGGACGGACAATTGATGACTCATCATGCACTACACATGAGATGCCCCCTACAATAAAAATGCTCCACCCCCAAATACCATGAGTAACTGACTGGCATGTAGCAAATCATGTACATGGCTGTGTTTCAACTAAAAGTTTATTGGCTATTTGGAGAGAGGAAAAAAAAACACAATCCCACCCAAAAGGAAATGTGTCAAGTCATTTAATGGAGCCTGTGAGAGCAAATCATTTATGTGATTCCAGTTCATTCAAATAGAATTTAAGAAAAATTAAAGTTGTAAACCAGGCATGTAGAAATATCAACAGTTCAATGTGCTTCTAGTCACAGTAAATGTAAATCAGCCAAATCGGTCAATTGCTATTCCCAAAACTGTGAAATCAACAATTACCTTTCTCTGGTACAGCTTTGTAAAAAAAACCCAAGGGCACAATATAACAAAATAAAATCTAATAAAAGGCATATTTGAAACTAGAGCTATCAGAAAACAAGGTATTTTAATAAGAAACAGTCAAAGCATTATCTTATTAAAGCACTAGCAAGGCCTGCCACCACACACTAATACAATTCATCACACAGGCCAACAAACAACATGTGCCCACTGGGCTGGTTTTGGGGATTTAAATGGAGCCTCATATTTCATCATGTCACTGAGTGAATACAAACATCTTGGAGAGGCATTTAAGCTTGGAGGAGGAGGAGTTCACAGAGGGGAGGGCGTTCAATTGATAGGAAGAGGAAGTGAATGTACTGAAGAGCAAAGGTATGGAAAATTGCCTTTGAAGTTGTTTCAGTCAGAGTGATCTTGTCCCTGAGCTTTGAGTGCTAAAGGCCTTATCTTCAGGATGAGCTTGAGAAAGAGCCTCCCCCGCTAAGGCTCACTATCTGGGTCTAAACGCAAAAACAGATTTGGCCTTTTTGCTGGAGACCATGTGGAGAGGACCCCACGATAGAGGTTTGCCTTTGAAAGACAGGCACAGCTGTGCATTTGTCTGTAAATTTAGATCAAATATAGGAGTTAGTCAAGAGGAGAAAAGGACACACGTTGCACACGTCGAGCCTTGGTGCTTATGTGGGCAACGTGAGTTTGAGTTTGGCTTAGGTAATTTCCTCCCCCACATAAATTTCTGCCCTCTTCAAGAGCATTTCTAGCCTTTCATAAGTACTGTGGCACAGGCCCAAACCACATAGGTATTATATAAGACTGGAGGAAAGGTCTGGTACAAAGCTGCCACTGTGGCAGTACCCTTTCAAAACGTACTAATATATACCATTTTGATACTAATATGTAGACTTTAGGTATTAATATGTACCTCTATGGTATGAAGACACACCTTAAATAAGGTACAAATGTATAACTGCCCCAGCGACAGCTTTTGCACCTCTTTTTTTCTGAGAGTGCAGGTACAGCATGCATTAGTGCTGTCATATGGGCTGGAGAATGCAATGTGTGTACCACAGTAGGACAAGATGTGCAATAACACCCTGAGAGGCCGACAGAAGCTCACATAGGGTGAGTGAAATCAGTGTGGCCTCCCCCACCGGAAGCCCATTTCCGGGTAGGCAGGTGGTCCCTAGCGGGGTTAAGTGGAGGTGTGCTGTCTAACCATCAGGACAAGTGCCTCCTCCGGCTATGCACCACTTTGAGATAGAAATAGATCCACTGTTGTTTTCTCACCTTTGAATGAAGGAGAGCGCACTCCTGCTCAGGTGTAACCTCGATTGCCGCGAGCACGAGGATAAATGTAAGATTCATTAAGATCAGAGACAGTAATTGCACATACTGAGAAAGTATTTGGCACGTTTCATTTTTAACTTGAAGGGTGAACCACATCCCTTTATGTTCTGATTATATTTTTAGGCCATATTGCGCATGGAAATATAAAGTAGATTTACCTGTTATCAAAGCTTTTATAGGAAATAGTACCCAAAAAAGCCAATTTGGTCCCAAACTAGCTAACCCTTAAAAATTGACAGATCAGTCTGCAACCTTGCTAACCATTTGTGTGTTTTTTTAATTTCCCTATTTATTGACTAATTTATGCATGTTTTTTATCTTGTCAAGTTCAATAAATTATATAGTTTTTTTAAGATATGATGTAGTTGAAAGAAAGAAAGAAAGAAAGAAAGAAAGAAAAAGAAAGAAAGAAAAAGCTCATATTGATTCTAAGGTTAGCCCTTGTTTCACTGATACTATGTTGAAAAAGAACAAAATTCTTCCAGTCCTGTTTTGTACCCCATTCATGAAAACTGTCATGAAAAGGATGATCTACATCTTGTATACTAGGCCATCTCTTTCAGAAAACCAGTGTATCACACATCTTATTGAAGTCTGCAGAACTTGACCTTGAACTTTATCATCTGTGCATTCACCCAGAACAGAAAAGCCTCATTCAGTCCAACGATTAGTGAAAATCTGAGAGCAATATGGTAATACATAGTGTGCCAATAAACAAGGTCATCACAGTGACCCATACAGTGGGCAGACATACAACATTTGCACAAATAACTATAGAATCAAAAGAGACTTTGACCTGTGACCTGACAGCAAAGACTCGCAAAAACGAATCGCATAATGGATTGGTTTTAACCACAGGAAACTTTTTAATAGTGTATAATCGTCATTGAAACAAAGTTTGCCCCTTCGATCAAGCATTGCTTCTTGTTTCTAGGGTGACAGCAAGTGTCTTCAGTTCTTTATTGTGCCACATGGGTGAGACAATGGCTCTCTGGGACAGTGAGGATCCTTTCATCTCTTTTACGGAACTTGTTTTTTTTACCCTTTACTCTTTCTGTCTCTCCCTCCTTCGTGTCTCTATTTTCTTCACAGCAAGGTCAAGCCAATAGGCAGTGGTGCATGTCTCGCACCTCCAGTGCCAGAGTTTCAGCACTCTAAGCCCTCAGAGAATCAGTCTGGACGAGATGCTGTGCCTAGCAAGCTGCAGGTGTTAGCCATGATGAACATCAATTTAGCCATCAAGACGAGTTCATCAAGTTTCTTTCTGGTGCTAAATTAACCTCCCAGCAGATCAATGTTGCCCAAAGAATCACAATTTAGATGATTATTAATTAGCGTTGTGGCATTCTTCCAATAACATGCTCGAAATAGGCACATAGAGCCGGTAACATTATATTGTTTCTGCGGTTTTCCTTTTAGTCTGGAAGATCAGAGTGCAGAGTCAGATGTGCCAGACACGAAGCTCAGCTTGTGAGAAAAGGGAGGTCAAAGAGCCAATGACACACGGCAACCCGCTAAACACCTTAATTTAACCTCAACGGGAAACAGGCTCTTTCCTGGAGAGAAAAGCGATTAGGGGAGGAAGCAGCACCTCTGGCTTTCCTTAATTCAAATCTTTCATTCATTCCAATTAGCCTATTCCCCAGGCCCTTCACACTACATTCAGCCTGTCAATCTGTCTGCATTATACTTGCACAAAGAGTTTTTATACTAACAGCAAATGTCACCGTTTAAAAGCTCTGGCCATGAACCAATTCTAGGATTCTAGGAAATGTTCTATCCCTGATGTTCTCTGTAAAAGATTTATATGTATAAATCAGCATCTTTCCTATGAGTTATCTTCATTTAAAGGAAAAAGCACCCTAAAAGTGGTCCATGTGACTTATGCACTGTTATGAAAGTCATAACCTCACCCCCCCACCCCAACTGAACTGCTGAAATGTCATTCATGATCATATTCATGCTACAAAATTTTACCTCGACACTCATCACTCAAGATTTTGATATCATTGATGCCAAATAAAAAAATTCACACTTTCACCCTTTCACACTGAAAGTTGACATGAATAAGCCTCAGCCATTCTGAATTGCATGAAGAATAGGACGCAGGAAAAGAAGGTTCAACCCTCTTCAGCAATAAAAAAAAAGGAATTTTGAGTAATACTGAATGATTTTTCTCGCAAGTGTGATGAGTAAATGCATGTTAACATTTAGTCTAGAACTACAGTAAGCATCATGTTCACACAGCGCACACAATGCCTCTGGACTTACATTTTCTCTCAACATGGGGACAGGAGAGCTGTCAGTAAATAAATGGGAAAACATAACTTGCATTACTTATTTGAAAAAGTAAAAAATAAATAATGCATTACTTGACTACTTACTTGAAAAAAGTAATCTGATTACGTACTTGTGTTACTTGCAATGCATTAACCCCAACACTTCAAACCCCTCTCAAAATACTTCAAATACTCTGATACTTTTGTATTTCATGGATCAAAATAAAACACACCAGTTTGGAATGATATAAGGGTGAGTAAAAAAAAAAAAAAAACTTTAAAGTGAACTGTTCCTTGAAGAGCACTACTTAAGTTTCCATCCTACAGTAGGCTACAAATAATCTCTGTCTACAAATCACAATTTCATCCGTTATCACACGTTTGAGATCTTCACACCAATTGAGAGACCTAAAATACTGTCCAAGACTCCGGAGACGTCTTTATGAATGCTGTGTGTGTCATCATCTCGCCTCCCTTGTTGCACCTCTAAACGCAAAAGCAATTTCCTTCCAGGATCGTGAAGAAAAAGCGAGAGAACTTGACCTTTACTCTGACAGAAATTTCCTTTCAAGTAAACAGGCTTCTCACCACCAACCTGTGACAGAGGCTCACATTTATCACCAGCGCTGATAAAATCTGCTCGGACCTGAGGAAGAACACTTTCCCAGCTGCTCACCAAAATACTCCACTCTGAGACCTTTGAGAGATTCAGACCAAAAGAATTCTATGGATACGGACATTTGCACTGTAATGGCCACAACAATTACATTTTTTTTTTCACATTTAGTCATTCAGTTAAAAGTGGTTTCTTTGAAATACATTGAAGCAGACAATGCCCTACTTTTGGTCAGCAGCATCAGCCATTTGGATTTTAGGAGAGATCCAGTGGACTGTTTAAAAGCAAAATGGGACAGGCCTCTACGGTCCACTCTCTCGGCAGTGCACGTAATAACCGCTGTGTTTGCGGTAGCTGCATACTCCAGGCTATGGACATTATTCCACCTTTGTAATGTAAAGCACATCTTAAAATGCAATTGCCTTTGCCGGCAACAACAGTGGGGGGCAAAATAAAGGCCTTAACAGGTCAAAGAACTCCAGAGGGACTTCATTCACCTTGCAAGGGCACTGAATTTATGGGATCTCTAGACCATAAACGCAAACTCTTTGGTCTGGAATAAACAAGCTTGCGCTGCTTTGAATAAATAAACGGTGGAAACCATTTCAGTTCAGTTTTCAGTATTGCTAAAAACTAGGCAACAAGGTTGCTAACCAGATTCAATGCATCAGTAAACCCCAATTACCTTATTTCCAAGTGCACTATAGGGACAATTTAAATGGTAATATATTACAAGTTTAACGTCAGACGTACTGTATGCAATAAAACATTCACTTCAACACACAATTGCTTTGGAATCTATACCATTCTGTTCAATGAAACGGTCGTGAAGGACGTTCGCATCTCTGGAGATAATTGTTTTTAAAACGTCACCTCTGAATAACGCTGAAAATACCGGATTTAATTGCCAGACTTCCTGAGAAGATGAGATGTCAGGTGAAATGTTATTCAAAACTACGATTATCCATTTTTTACAAGGTTTAGAAGCTAGTTGCGCATGCATCCATCTGTGTCTATCACAAGGCAGCGGGCGTAAAACGAATAGCACATTCAAAACGCAAGGTCTTCTTTTTATACAGGTGCAAATTCAATTTGATCACAGGGATCAAAGGAAGGGCATGACCTGCCAGCATTTACAAGATTTCAAATAATTCACTTTTCCACCACAGTATTATAAATTAGCCTGTCATACAGACTGGTCAAAACACATGCCCTGTAGGAACCTTGGCTCAGGGATATTCATTTAATATTTTCTATGAAATACGAAGACTTCTGCCCTGCAGACATATTTCAAGCTAGGTGACTGGCTAATCATTCTAACCTTGTATAAAATGAATGCATTTAATTGTGCAGAGAATTACGTTCATATGTAGCAGGTAAATCTTTAATTATGCTCCTCAGATGAAAAGATTAAATAGGCAGTCATAAGGTAATATACTGTAAGCGTAGCAGTGATTTCGCATTCGCAAAAGGTTTCTTTGAAAGTGTAATCCAGTAAAGCTACTCTCTGTGCTCCCCTGCGGTATCCACAGCTCTACTGATATATATTTTTTTCTTTTTTAATATCTTTTTATATTTGTCTTTCTCTTAGCACACACATCTAGTTCATCATAGTATCATAGATTGGAAGTTACATTCATACTTTACCATAAGACCGCCTACGGGTTCAGGATAACTAGTTTCATTTCTGAGCACTAACAGTGGATGGACATAAATGTCTTTCATAGAAATGTCTTGGTATTAGAGAACATGTACATTGGGGACAGTAAGCTCTAGGACTCCCTGCTCCAAACCCTGTGCTGAAACAGAAAGACTAAGCCATTGTGAGATTTTCTGAATCATTCACTAAAAATGACAATGAACAGCTTATTGTAATGAAGATATAGTTCTTTAAATGAAGAAATATAATGCAATTTCACCTCCCTCTATCAAATATGCCCTTTAACTCATTGCAATGGTTGTTAAAGACAGTAATATACTAATCTGGCTGGCTTATCCTGATTTCCTACTAGAAAACTGCAACTTTTAAACCTTCTGGGAATGCACTGCAAAACTTTGTAAATACAAGTCTTGGATGAGTTCACATAGTTTAGCACTATTCCGTTGTCAATAGCATAGCGATATATGAAGCACAGCTCACATAGCAGTCACTTTCAAACTAAGCGGCTTTCTATTGGTCACCACAGCAAATTCACATGACCAACTTGAACCTGTTGCGAAATTTTTGCGGCACACAAAATTCCAGATCACGTGGATTTTTATTTAATGGCCTGTGAAAATTTACTGAACAATGGTAAATGTGAATGCACCTTATGATAAAGCTTAACAACTAGCTGAAATAACTAATAAACTCTTAAAATGTACAAGTACGTATGCTGATGACTTTTGGTATTTAACCTTACATTTTACACAACCAATAAAAACTTTTGATTTTAGATCAAGATGTCTCACTGCTGGGTTAATGGACAAATGACAAAACTACTCAGAACTGAAAATGGTTTCATATGTTGTCCACAATTCTTCTCAAGTTACCAGGGATTAAAGTTCTCCGTCGCTACGACGGATTTCTGTTAATTGCAGCAAGTCTATTACGGATTTCCATCAATTGGAAAAAATGAGGGGAAAAGAAACATGTAGCGCGTTGTTGTTCTGCCAACACACCAAAAATCATCCTGCAGCTTCTCAGAGACAACATAGTGATGCCGCTCGCATCATTCACAGTCGGGTTATTAGCAGAGAACACAGAGCAGAACTTGAATTGATTACCCATTCATAAAGATTTAATGCCTGAATGAATCAGCAGTTTGAACGAATCAATTGAATGAATGATTCAGTGATAAAATCAGTGACTTGCCGCCACCTGCTGGCGGATTTAGTTTCATTTTTAGCGTATAATTTCAGTTATTTAAATCATTTAATATTACTGTATTCAAAATTTTATATTTAAAATATTAATCTCCACATGAATGTATGAATTTGATTGCACTCATGCCACCTCTGAGCCTCATTAAACGTCTGAGAATGTACCTACAAGCCACTTTTGTGTTCTTCTGTGCCACCTCTGTACAAATTCATTTTTTATTAATACAAATTTCATATGATTGGTAACTTATTTGTCTTATTCTACTTCTTATTATATTGTTTTAAATAGAAATTTTAAAAAGCTTTTTTGAATTTGACAGATGAAAATGATTACAAAAGTAAAAAGAAAATACTCCTGTAAGTCACTTTAAGGAGTCAAATGTCACCTCGTATTAGGACGGATCATTTTTGATCAGAATTTTTGATTATTGATCATGCTCGTAAATTTTTTAAATTAGGAGGACAAGCGCTCATAAAAAGAAAAGTAAGCGTAGAGCCCATAGACTGTATAAAAACAAGTAGAGCCATGTGTAACAGTATATTAGATCTGTGCATGAGGTCTTAAAGAGACACCAGCCTAAATAAACCTCCTGCTGCCTTTCACTATACAGTGAAGACTATCAGGTGTTATTTTACTGTTGAATAGATTATAGTTAGAAAATTAAAGTACTGTTAACTTAATTTGTATCTTGCTATTGTTTTTGTTTGTGCTATTGATTGTCATTAATTTATTTGTTCTTATTTTATTATTTACTATTTACTATTTACTAAAATTTTCAGTCAAAAGATTTTTTTTTGCTTTAACCCCTGAGTTACAGAAGTGTTAAGATTTTGAATAGTGTATAATTTATGAATCGTATCATAGCAGATAAGCCTAGTTGGTTCAAGATTTTGAAAGAGATGTGCACCAATGCATCAGAAAAGATAGCCAAGACTTACCCAAATAGGATTTTTTTTTATTTTTTTTTTTTTTATAAAGAGACAGATTTAGCCTTAAAATATGTTTATATGAATGGAAGCTTTGAGGACATTCAGCAATCTGGTCATCCTTGGCTGAACTAGTTGAGAAGTCATATGCAGAATAAAACATAGATTAGCACTGGGCTTTCGATCAAATGCTTAACCATGTTTATTTGTGCATCTTCAAACTCTAAAACAAGAGACATTTTATTAAAATCTGCCTGCAGTCTTCGTGAATACTTTCAAATGGAAATGTAGAACTTCACTTTAAATATTTTTTTCAACAAATATACATGTTTTCAACCAGTCTAAAAACAGAGAAGAAAACAAATGCGTGGTCAAAAAAAGTCTGGTACGGTCACATAAAACCAGGTCTCTTTTGAAAGAGAAAACCACAGAGACCATTTGATATAAAAAGCTAATTTTCTAATTCAGCAAATCACACTTAATTGCAAGCTTAAACGAGGACAACAGTAGAGCTCAAATTGAGGACCCATATCAATTACATCAATTATTCAATTATCAAAGTGCCCCACCGAAGACATTCGAAACCTACATCTGAATGTAAAAAGCAGATGTTTTTCTCTCTCTTGAGCAAACACAAAACAAAAAGCAGTGATATACCTGTCAGAATAATGGACGTAGCAGTGGTGGGGGGGAATAATGATGAAATTGAGCATCCTACCTTCTCAGTTAACAACCCAAAGGGGATGCTAAGATTTTTCGTAGCGGGAAAAAGCCCCTTCCTTCCCTCTCAATCACACTGACTAATTACCAAGCTAACACAGTTAGTCACGTATAATGGCAGAGCTGAGTGAATGGAGCCTCATAAGACAGCTGGACTATTGCCCTCAAGGACATGAACCGAGTTCTCTTCTCCAGATGCCATGAATACAAACCTACGCAGAGACATGCAGAGCCTATAAAGTTTGTTTGTGGGTATTTAGTATCCCATCTCGGCTAGACTGAACTCGTGAGCTTTTTTCCAGTTGAAGGTCAGGGAAGGGGTAAGCGGTCATTTGGAATGAAAATCAAGCCATCCACTCTTTCCTTTATTTTTCACTGAAGACTTGCCGCTTTTGATGTTTGCCTACAAAACCTCAATTACAAACATCAGGAAGAGAGAATCTGATCATAACATTTCTCTAGCCATCTGCAGTAACACATAACGGGCTGTGTAAAATGGGTTTACCTGTTACATTCAAATATAGCTAACCTCTGGGTTTATAGCAGATGATGCAAGGTGACCCGTGTTAGATAACTTACTTTTCAAAGGGAACAAGATCAAAGGCAGGATCTGATCTTGTCAGCTTACACACTGTAACAAAACACCAGGATTTTCACTGTCACTGAAATTTTTATATAACTACAGTTACATAAGCCATTGTCAGGGGTGTTGCATCCAAGCGAGGGAGGCAGTAGCACCTTAAAAAAACTGGGATACGAATAAACGGCTATTCCATAGATGCAAGAGTTTCTGAACTACTTGTATTTCTAAATCAACACTGTCCAAAGACGTGACGGGAGGCATTGTCTGTTCATCTACTGTATATGACTGGCTTATTAAATCCAAATGGGTGAAACCGATAGAATCAGACCAAAAAAATATTGATGACTCATCCTTCACTAGACACATTTTTGTTCAATAAAAAAAGCTGTCTAGAATGAGAACGTCCACCCCACTAATGTACCTGCAATGTACTAGCAAGCAGCAAATGGCTGATGTTGTGGTGTAGGCTAATTTAAGTCAATAAATAGTAGATAAATTAAAAATAATGTAATCTAACATAATCTGTCATCAAACACTCACTTGGTGTTTTTAATGTTAAAAAAACTAATAATTGTTATTACTTTTAAAAGATAACATTACTACCACACTAAAAATAAACAACACTATTAAAATCTTTAGCAAATCTAAAAATGTAAATACATTTTTCATACTGTACATTATAATGTTGTAATGCCTAAATTCACTGTTGCATTTAAACCAGTTGATTTTAGTGTTTTGTTTTTAATGTATTTAGACAAAACAGTATAACAATTTTAAATAAGCCAATTATTGGTCACACAAATAAATAAAATAATTATTGGCATTTCCATTTAACCTCTAAACAGTGCAACCATCTTCAGTTTAGTTGCCTACCACACACCACAGAGTTCTATCTATCATACCATCTAAGAAGTGAATGAATAAATGCATTGTATTCATGTTTCCTGTAAAAAAAAATAAATAAATAAATAAATCCAAGGGACAGGAGTAGCAATCATGAGACCCAAATGTAATCCCCAGGTGAAGCTGATGTAAGGACACTCTCTGTGGTGAGCAAGAGCCTCTTTCTCTTGATTTAAAGGGCTCTCCATTAGCTGTTGCACCACTTGGGTGTCCGTCAGCTTGATTGCACATCAGATTCATAAAAAAGTGTGAAGTGGGCATTCCGGTGTCCCTGTGCAATAGCATCACTGGTTTCCAGAGGCATATTAGGATAGCGGTACTATTTTAGTGCGACACTCAAGCAATCTCCGAGCTCAGCTCCACAGACCTGAGAGGATTACCTGGGGAAAAGGAGTATTTCTATTTGCATGATAACTGCTGAATCTAGTCTGCTTTATTCTTTATTAGTTACAGTAAGTCCTTCTTTTATTAAATGACACAGTCAGAAAGGGCTGTGCAAAGACTGTGACGTACCCGTTGGAAGCGTAAGCCTGACATACTCTCTCACACACACACACACACACACATGCACGCGCGCAGTCAATGTCATCTTTAATGAACTTCAGGTCATATCAAATCAACTGAGTCTCAAGTCATAAACTTTTATGATTAGTAGAAATAGATCATCCACAGTAGATGAGCTGCAGTGTTTTCTCTGCACTGTCATTTCCATGCACAGCACAGCATCTCTCATCTCACAGATCTGAGTGTGCAGCTTTCAGTGCAGAGAAAAGGGGACTAAAATGTGAAAAGAGTAAAGAACAGTTATGACCATTAAAATAAAGAGATCACCCAAAATGAAGCTCATGTCATTGCTGACTCACAACATTACATTCTAGTATGTATATATACATATACATATTCCATGCACTTACAATGAATCAGGACTGGATCTTTTCAAGCTTCAAAAAGATGCAAACACACTATGAATTGTCATAATATTTATCTATACAATCAATGCACTATACTCTAACACTTTTAAAGTCATACGATACACAATTTTGTTGGAGGAACAAAAGAAAATTTAAGTCATTATTCACTGAAAATTTAGCTATCTACATTGTAAAAAATGGCTGTGATTTTAACAGTAAACGACTGTACAAATGCTACAGTAAAAACCTATTAATTGATTAACGGTAAGCTCCCCATTATATACAGTGAAAACCTGTATTGGACATTACAATAGTATAGTTTTTGGAAGTAGTTTTTTTTGTTTAAATAACTATGTTTCTTTTTAGTTTTTTTTCTTATCAATTGTGTACATTAGGGTTGTATGTTTCATCTAATGTTGTTAAATTAATATTTATTGCATTATTTCAGTTTTATGTGTGTAACCATAATGGTGTTTAGTGCTACCATAATTTTTTTTAAGGTAAAATTCTGCAGCTGCCAGTTTTTACCGTAAATTTTACGATTTTTTTTTTTTTTTTTACAGTGTACCCTACCTCTCCCTGGATTGTTCAGGAGAGTTTACCAGAGAAGAGTGATGTCAGATTCATGAACAAATCATTATTTTCAATCAGATCTTTAATGAAACAGCTAAATCAGTTTACAAAACTGTTTGGAATGATTTGGTCATGAAGAGGACTGATCCACTTCTCAAGTTCAACTCTGTGACTCTGATCCTGAGTAAATAATTATATACCTGTACATACAATTGTCGATTTGTATATTTTTATTCCTTATTTACTTGTTCTATTTTTTTTATTTTTTATTATCCGTGTTTTTTGTTCTGTCACTGTCATTCTGTTGCACTGTGGAAGCTTCTGTCATGAAAACAAATTCCTTGTATGTGTAAACATACCTGGCAATTAGGGCTGTGTATCACCAGCAAAGTCACGATACGATACATATCACGATACATGACTGCATTGAATTTCTCCTCAGCAGAATTTAGAAAAACAGCTGTTTATTAAACGCTGCTTACTATAGTGCCATTTCTAACTATTGGCAGAGCAGGCAGTTGGCCTCTGCATTATGAAGGGCCTCCATAACTGTACCACAGTACAATATAGGTAATGGCATGTGTTTCATGTTTACATTGGGCACTCCCCACCAGGTACAATATTCTGATTGTTTGCATCTTGTTTTTAAGCCCATAAATAATAATGTACTCGTTCTAATAAATTTATATTGTAATGTACTCATATATTTTAAAAAATCACTTATCATTGCTGGTAGGTTATCATTGTACAAATTAACACACTCTCTACGATTAAAAAAAAATTAGAAGAGTTCTAAACTAACGCGCTGTCTTCACTGTATCTAAAGCACACAAGGCTGACTCGATGTGTCCGCAAGTTCGCTTTTAGGTGCGCGCGGCAGGACTTTCTGCGCGGGATTACGTCTCTTTATATCAGGCAACGCAGTTGTGTTCCTCTGCGGCCAGATTAAACCTTGTTGTATCCTATATATTATGCTCTATTCATTCTTTTTTAGAAACCTCGCACTTTTCTACTCAATTTTAAACGTTGTAAAATTTTTAACAAATTAAGCGCGGTCCACTGCTGCACACGTGCCACAGTATCGATACAGGGCCAGCTGTATCGACACTCGTATCGTCAAATCTCTGTATTTTTTATATTTAATATTTAATATTTTAATATTTGTATTTTATATTATTTAATATTTTGAACACAGCACTACTGGCAATAAAGCTCATTCTGATTCTGATTCTGATAAACAAACAAACTTTAATTATGGTCTGTTCTTCACAGACCAAAAGGCTTTCTTGTGCACTGTAAAAAAAAATGGTGTAGAGATTGGTGTAGAGACTCTGAAATTGCTAGTGAATTTAATAAATTAAAAAGAAACATCAAGTAATACATTTTCAAATTTGCAAACTTTGAAACTACTTAAAAATTTTACCCAATGTATTAATTGTGGTTTCTTTGTCATAATTTGTGAAATTTTAGTTGTCAATAATATTTTTTTTTACTTCAGTGAGCTGTTAACCATAGCAACACTGAGTGTGGCCTGGAATATATTTCAAAAGTCACATCGACCACTTTTATGATGTTTTATGGTGCTGTTCCATCCTTTGTGAACCTTTAAAAAAAGATTCAGTTGCTATTCACTGGAATTTTCATTTCTGAGTGGACCATACCTTGAAATGCTATTATGTTGATTTATAAAATCATAACGTTGAAACACTGATCTCATTGAGATATTGGGGGGCTAACGGTTTAAAGACCTATGGATCAAACTATGCCGTTCTTGTCTTCTCTCCTAATCTCATTTCACAGGAGACCTTAGCTGGAGGAGATGTTTTCCATGCTCCAAGCTCCATGCGGCCCCGGTCTACACCAAGGAAAAAATGAAGCAAATAAATAAGAAAATAGAATCCTTTCAGCCCTCACAGCAGTGCAAAGCAATGAATCAGCAAAATAAACTCTCTCTGGAGATAAACAAACAGAGAAGGCCAGAGAAGACTAGCTGGTCTCATAAAGTTCATTGGGTCCAATGACCATAAACGCAGCCAACTATTCAGTCTCACAACATCCACAGTAACAAATATAGCATCTCCAATAACAAATACACCTCGATGCACAGAGGCCTATTAAATCTGGACCCTAAAATGGCCTGACTTAAATAGACGGCTGACTCCAGGGTTATACATTCTCTGGCGTCCTGATACAACAAATACTGGTGATCCATGGTGAACAATATGCATGAAGAAGTGCAGGTGAATGCATAAATGAAATGACTGGTGGCCTGGTTTCAAAAAAAAAAAAATCTGGAGACCAAAATAACACTCTCAAAGATCTTTGCCGAAAACAGTAAATCTATTACAAGAAAATTCATTTTGGCATCTTAATTTCTATTATCTCAAAATAATTAAATAGCACTTTTTCCTAAATAATTCTGTAACCTCCACAAAGTTGTCAGTTGTAATTGGAATTTAAAGCAGAAGTAGCAGATTGTCTCCAGGCAGAGAATTAGGCCCAGAACTACTTCTTGGCTGATGGTTTTGTTTTTACTAGTCTAATTCATTTGGATTGTTTTCAAACATGGCTGACTCATTTTTTGACAAGGTGTAATTAATTACTATGCAAATGGTTTCAAGCAACACCCTCTCATTTTGGCACGAACAGGCGGCGTCTCCGTCTAGGTTTTGGAATGTCATCAGAAAAACAAAAAAATTAATAAGAGAAAAAAAAAAGCTTTGCTCAAGCGTAGGCAATCATGTGGAGAACTTGACTTCACAATGACATTTCTCCAAGAGATAAAAGAGCAATAATAGGACACAAGGCTGCAACACCTGCTGGTCCAGGTGCAGAGCCATGTGTTTTTAAGACTTCATATCGAAAACTTTCCATCTCTGTGTTCTCTCAGTAAAATATAATTTAAATGTAATTCAGTCAGAAATTATGTCCCATATACACAAACACACATACAAGTTTGGAATAATTAAATTTTTAATGTTTTTGAAAAAAAAAAAAGTATCTTATGCTGGCCATTTATTTAATGAACTAATACAGTAAAAACAGTAATATGGTGAAATATTATTACAATCTATAATGACTGATTTGCATAAATTTTCAGGATCATTACTCCAGTCTTCAGTGTCACAAGATCCTTCACAAATCATTCGAATGTGTCGATTTGGCGCTTTGTCATTACAGGCATAGATTACATGTTAAAATAAACAAACAAAAAAAAAAAAAGATTATATTATTACATTACATTTGATTACATGTTAAAATAAACTAAAAAAAAAAAAAAAGATTATATTATTACATTACATTTTTGTAAATATTACAATATTACTGTTTTTACTGCATTTTAATCAAATAAATGCAGTCTTGGTGAGCATAAGAGATTAACAAATCTGAATTATTTTAAACTTTTGAAGTCATATACTGTATGTAACCAAGTAGGTGACAAGAGACATTTATGTTCATAAAATTTCCAAATAATTGTTAAAACAACAAAAATCCTGTTTAAAAACTCAAAAAATCTAAATAAATTACACATTTAATTGTATACATCTAATTATACACAAAAATAACAGGGTTGAATTTGGTTCTGAGAAAAGCTTTGTTTGCTAATTAGTTTGATATTTTGTTACCACAATGAATTTCACTCATATTTTTAAACGTGACATAAGTGTTTGAATATTTCTTGAGGCCACTGTGTACAAGCAAGCACGCACTCACTCAAGATACTCCATACTGACAACACTCATACAGGAGAACTCTTTATTTTAAGGCTTGAGGATCTTTGCAAAAAAATAAAACAATCAATTGCAGTCACTAAGATTGTGAGGGATTTCACAACCATCCTCACCTATTTATAGTGTCTGATGCTCCGTGAACCATGAAATTAATAAATAGCACGCTTGGTAATTGCTTGGAAACCAAGTGCCGAGGAAAAGACTGCTATGAAATCAATGGCATCAGTTGCGGTTTCTAATAAGTTGTCACATCATTGTCGTTGACCTTCATGCAATTAAACAGAAGGAAGGTTTGTGATTGGTGGACGGCCTGAACTAATGGAGAAGGAATAAAAATGTAGTGACATAGACGTGGCCTCAGCGGATAGGATCTCATAGTCCGCACTCACAAAGATCACTCGGCACATTTCAATGGGGCCTAGAGAGAGAGCATCAAAATAAAATAGCCACTCTCAAAGAAGCTGAGGGCAGAGCGGTTAGCCTGAGAAAAATATCAGCCTCAAATAAGTCGACATCATCAGTCCTCCCGAGGCAGAAGTGAAAGGAGAAGGACGTGGCCTTATTGAAACCAACGATGTGGCGTTACTCTTTGCCTCCAGGTAAAAAAAAAGCACTCCGTTAAGATGAATTCAATCGCCGAAAGCATTTATAAACTGGAGAGTACAAAAGTCTGTCGGTGAATGACAGTGAATGTGTTGTTATCCTAATGATTGCTTGGAGAAAGGGCAAACGGGGACGGCAAGGAGGCTTAGACATTGTGAAGAAAAGAGGAACAGAAATCCACTTGGCTTTTCCAGGTGAACGATCCAAGACGAGGGAATGAGAGAAGAGCGGGCGAGTGTAATAACCAGAGAGCCAGAGGTCCTGTCGTGAGTGATGAGCAGCTCATTGGACGCCTACGGAGGTCAATGGGGTCACCGTGCTCACATCAGAAGGACATTGATGTGTTCCTCGACTGTATCCGCAACCGTAACGAAAGACAAAATCAAAGTCAAAGGACAAAATCAAAAAACGAACGCACAAGTTCAAAATGTCACGGATAAAGCAATGCCGCGCAATAAACATACACACGAGAGAATCCCCACATTGCATCACTGAAGGGTGTCGATTTAGTTTGAAGTGTTTGCAGCTACAATGCCCTTTTTAGCTCTGAGCTCTTCACACACTTGACTCTGTTAAGTAAGAATCCCTATGGAAATCTGCCGACATGCTCTGTGTAATAATTGCATGCCAGATACCGCGCTCCAAAATCCTTTTTGACTTGCCAGTGCAAATGGAAAAACAGTTGATTCATTTTGCTGGTATTTAAAGGGTTGTTATTCACTAATTTCTATCTCGCACCCCTTTGACAGTTATTGCATTGTGTAGCAAAGCTGGAAGGGATCAAACAGCATTTTGAAATGTGCCATGTTGTTTCAACATTACAAAGGAAATTTGCACAAGCTCTTCAATGCATGGAGTCTTATTAAAAATCACTCTCAACATCGTAACTCTGTGGAAGTTCAAGTAAAAATAAATAAATAAATAAACACCTTGTGCTTTTTATACAACCCACTGCCGAAATGCAAAACAGGGACTGAATTTTCAGGTCTACCTCCTGGAATTCTGTATAGATAGGTGAACAATAACACCTTGAAACTTTAAGCAAACTTTCAAAAAAAAAAATTCTATGAGTGATCTGAAAAAGAGTACAAGTAGACAAAAAGGCTTAGTCCAGATTCAAAGACTTTGAGGAGTGTCAAAAGTAAACTTTTCTCTTTGAGGAAGGCCCTGTACTGTAAATCCTTGACAAATATATCCAATCCATTCTGCTTTGCATGTTTGTTTGCATACTAAGCAGCTGCTAAACACTGGAAGAGCTGGTGGGAGTCTAGTATTATTGATTCAATACTGCCTCACCTGTTCATAAGCAGAACTGCAGACTGTCCTCTACACCTGAAGCAGACAGAGTTCAGAGAGAAATCACATCTTTATTGGTTGATATTTGTCAGTTATCAGAATCTATCAACAAAATTAATCAAAAAGGTGCAAATTAAGATTACATTTCTAATAAAAAATGTTTTTGATGCTTTTTAACAGCACAGCATATCTCTCTCTGAATATTACATATGTGGTTTTTGATGAATAAGGAGTAGCCAGCAGAATGATGCCAGTCAGTCATTCTAGTTCTCACTATCCTCACTTTCTCCTTTCAACCTATGCCAGGATTTTTACTTTCACTGACAACACAGAATACAGTGAGAAAATTAAAAACCACAGTGGATTAAATTAAAAAATTAAGTAGCTGGGCTCCACAGTGTAGTTTGTGTGTGTGTGTGTGTCTGTGTGTGCGAGTGTGTGTGCAGTGTGTGTGCGTCAACAATAATGACATTTATTTTTAAGGTCATAAAATAACTTCATATTTTTAAAACGCGATATAAAATCAAAATGAAAATGCATAAAATAAGATAAAATGTCACAATATGCCATAAACCTCAAAAGCTCCCAATCAGATGAACTCTGATGGCATTTTATCAATATTCCAGTCCAAACAAACCCATCTATGCTAAACCAGACAGGTCAATAATAATAATGTGCCTATAGTGAAAGATAGCACCTCCACTCTCGCCCCAAAGAGCCTCCCGGTATAAGGAATGACTCTTTCCTTTGGTGATATAGCATTATGGGAGTGTTTGACAGGGCCTCTCTGCCAATGGCAGTACTGGGCCAGTGTGTAATATCTCACATGAAAATGAAAAACATGACTCCATTACTACAGAGAGCCTGAAATTTATGAAAAATTACAAGTGCATACCTTTTAGACTTACCTTTAATATGAAATGAGACACACTATGATTATGTAAGTGTACATTTAACACTGGTAAAAAAAAATACTAATACACAAGCATGCAAATCCATTTCCAGAAAGCAAATGTGCAAGCAGCAATATGTCTAGCTTTTTTAAAGCTAATAATAATAATAATAATAATTAATATGTAAGAAATAATTGACAACGGGCTGTTGAATTATTAGAAACTAATGCACACCTGCGGTGGTAATGCATTTTTTAAATGCACTCTATCATTCAAAAGTTTCTTATGATATATAACAAAAATTCTCTTACAAGTAGAGGCCAATTCACACCGCACCGACAAACGCCAACAAACGCCAACAGACTAGTCTGTCGGAGTTTGTTGGATCAGTGTGTTGCCCCTGTTGCCGTTTGTTGGCGTTGGTTGGAGTTTGTTTTCACCCGACTGAACATGCCTAATCAGCGTTTGTTGGGTCGTGAAATGTCTGAGCAGTGTGAAATGATTTTCCAACAAACGACAACAAACTCTGAAGTAATCTGATGTGGCCACGAACCGTTGCCATGACGATGCACATATTTCACTCAAAGCGAGCTTCAACCACGGCCTCTTTCGGGTTTTTTTCGCCGTCTTTCAGGCGAAGAATGACACGCAAAGACATTAGTAACAATAAAATTTTGATTGTGGCTACAGGATCATCCATTTGTTCCCCAGTTAGACTTCCCCGATGTTACACCATCTACACCAGACGCGAGCGGCGCAACGCGATAATCAGTGATGCTGTCTACACTGGATGCGGAGCGATGCGACAACTGTTGCATCCGGTGTAGACACGGTGTTACTTGACTCTCTTTGACTCGAAGTTTATTGGTGTTTGTTGGGGCAGTGTGAACATGATAGTTATTTTTCATAAAATTCTAAATCCAACAGCCAACTTGAGCCAACATGTTTGTTGGTGTTTGTTGGCGTTTGTCTGTGCGATGTGAATTGACCTTAGATTGTCTGTGAAACATGAGTCCAGTACATGAATAACATCTTGTAGTCAGGCAATGTCTGGAGCAAATATATTACACACTGTAAAGTACAACTTTTCACAGTGTCCATTTGTCCGAGTAATTTTGAAATCATGCTTGGTTATTATTTGAAAAAAACAAATGCATTCCCCATGGCGGATAAACCACAAAAACCTTGGAGTCAACAGAGTACAAAAAAATTCCAAAAACCAACAAGGTACATGTCACAACAATTTCAGCCATCCTTCTTGGAAAACAGCTCCACAAATTTCTAGAAGGGAAATAATGTCAGGGTGGGGAAAAGCAGATGGCAGTCACATCAAAAAGAATAAAAGTACCGGTGTTGAAATCCTGCCATGGTGTGTTTGGCTGTGCCTCGTTCTGGCAGGCCACTCTTCATCTTCCTGGGTGTAAAGTCCTGGATTAGACTGGCGTGGTGGACAGTTCCGTGTTAATTCTCCTGGCTTCGGAATTAGACGCCCCCTTCTCTGCCATCCAAACAATAAACAAGACATCGCCTGCTGTTTGGAATAATCTCTTTTGGGCAAATATCAGGAGTCCTAGCAAACACGACTACCCAATGTAAATGCTGTTGATCCAGAATTTGCTTTACGGGGTGTTTTTCAGGACTTCAGACGGTGGGAGACATCCCTCAGGAGCAGCAATGGTTATAGAGGAGATTAGATTGCTATCAGTCTGGATGAGAGCCGCACACGGAGGTTTCCACAGTTGCAGATGATGGTGACAACAGAGAAACAAATCTGTGTTACTGCACGAGATCAGATTACCCTTTGCTGATCTTGTTTTCTGGATGAAATCTCAAGATTCCCATGTGTCAGAACATGAAAGCTTAAAGAGGTAACTACTGAGTCATCACGACCAAAAAAAGGCACAAATGCACCATGTCTTTGCACATTGAAACATGTTCTTCTAAGGTGTATTACTTCATGTTCTTAAAGGGTTAGTTCACCCAAAAATGAAAATTCTGTCATTAATTACTCACCCTCATGTTGTTTCAAACCCGTAAGACCTTCGTTCATCTTCGGAACACAAATTAAGATATTGTTGATGGAATCTGAGAGCTGTCATCACCCTGTAGCGCCATTTTGGAGAATATCCGCTGGACGTAAAACAACGTATGCTGTGCTGTGTCAGCTGCGTCACACGGAAACGCTGTTTTCGTTCAGATCAAATCACAACAACGTAGGAAACAGATCCGGCGTTACGCAGCTGACACAGAATAGCATACGTTGTTTTACGTCCAGCGGTTATTCTCCAAAATGGCGCTACAGGGTGATGCAGAGGAGACGAATTGTTGAATAAAGTCTTTTTTTTTTTTTGGCGCACAAAAAGTATTCTCGTAGCTTCGTAAAATTATGGTTGAACCCCTATTATATCACTTGCTCACCGATGGATCCTCTGCAGTGAATGGTTGCCATCATAATGAGAGTTCAAACAGCTGATAAAAACAATCACAATAATCCACAAGTAATCCACATGACTCCAGTCCAACAATAGTTAAAGTCTTGTGAAGCAAAAAATTCCATGTTAGTAATTAACAAATTCCATAATATTGCTTTCTCCTGTGAAAAAGTTAAATCGTCTAAATCAGGAGAAAAAAATAGGCAGACATCAAGCACCGATTACAAGCGAAGAAAGTCCAAAACAGTTCTAAAAAATATGTTGGTAGATTTTGATGTGAGAAGACGACAGTGGATGGACTTTTTCACTTATTTGTATTTTAGCTAGAAACAATGGTTTGAAGTTAAAACGCTTTAATGATGGATAATCTGTTTGGATGGATCATCTCTCATTCTGACGGCACCCATTCACTGCACAGGATCCACTGGTTTCTCCAAATCTGTCCTAAACAAGAAACAAACTCATCTTGGATGACCTGAGGGTGAGTAAAGTTTCAGCAAAGTTTCATTTTTGGGGTGAACTATTCTTTTAATAACAAAATGACATCACAAATAGTCACATGAAATTACATCACAAATAGTGTTTTGATAGTGAACTGTGATTTGAAGAAAATGTATACTATGATCAGGAATGTAGCAGTAAAAACAAGATACCAATAATTTAAAAACAACACATGTTCTGCTCTTTTAAATACTTCATATGTCAACCATTTTAAATGTAAATTTGTTTTCATTATCTAGACAGCGTATTTAACGATTTTACAAAAGTTTATGTGATTTTTTTTTTTTTAAGGGGTGGTTCACTTTTTTTTCTAGGCTTGATTGTGTTTATGAGGTGCAGTCTAACATGTGTTAATGCTTCGTTTTTAATAAAAACGCATTCTTTTTCATATAATTTACCTTTATTCCACACCGCTCTGTCCCTTCTCCCATAAACACACTGATCATTTCCTGCTTTTATGAAGCCCTCCCTCAGAAATACGCTTTGGGCTCAGATTGGTCAGCTGCCCCAGTTTGTTGTGATTGGCTAAACCGTCTCTAGTGTGCGTCTGAACGTCCCGCCCCTCGGCGGCATGTGCTCCGGTTGTATTGTAAACAATGTTGTCGTCTATATTGCTTATCAATTTGAGCCCAATTGAGACGCAGAGAATATTAGTGAAGAGGATCGAGCTTCTCCCATAAACACGCTGATCATTTCCTGCTTTTATGAAGCCCTCCCTCAGAAATACGCTTTGGGCTCAGATTGGTCAGCTGCCCCAGTGTGTTGTGATTGGCTAAACCGTCTCTAATGCGCGTCTGAACGTCCCGCCCCTCGGCGGCATGTGCTCCGGTTGTATTGTAAACAATGTTGTCGTCTATATTGCTTATCAATTTGAGCCCAATTGAGACGCAGAGAATATTAGTGAAGAGGATCGAGCAGAACCTGTGCAAGCACGGCTCTTAATGGTATGTTTTTTGTTTGTTGTCGTCTCATACTTTTAGAAAGGCTGTTATTTGTAAATGCTACTGCTTCTGTTCTTTAATATACGGTTTTATCCTGATTAAAGCTTTAATACAGCACGGCAACCTTACGCATGTATAACGCTTCTCGTGGTTATGTGAAAATAAGTGTATAAATGGAACAGTTCATTGTTGGAGCTGAGCTGATGATCTGAGAGAGAGAGAGAGAGAGAGAGAGAGATGCAGAGCGTGTGCGGAGCAGGTCGACGCGAGGAACAGGATTGTGAACCGCTGCTTTAGAACATTGATTTTGAAATTTGTGAATCCATTAGAATCGTTAGAAGACAGAATCGCGATTCATATATGAATAGATTTTTA
>NW_015646289.1:314273-332188 GCF_001515625.1 Sinocyclocheilus rhinocerous | reverse complement strand
CTTTGCTGCCTTTTCCCGAGGGCGGGGTTTATCTGGGTTTGTGAAATCACAAACCCAGGAATTAGCTTGTTGTAGTCCCTACCAGCCGTTTTTGTAGGCATTAAACTGCCAGAATTTTAAAAGACGATATCTCCGTTTGCATTGAACTGTCAGCGTCGTAACTTTGCAGATATTGTTTATGCTCAAACAGCAACATTACACACTAACTAACATTAAAAAAAGTTAAATCGCAATCAACCACCCCTTTAAAAAAATATATTTTTTGGTGAAATGAACTGCGCACTGACAAACTATCAAAGCTTTTGTTCAATTATCACAAAAATATATCCAAAAACTTTTAAAAAAAAGGTGAGTAAACACTATATTGCACTGTGAAAGGCATTTAACCTTCACTGAACTGATGTTTGCATATAGATTATTAGATATTTCAGTCTGTTCCAGCACTTAAATTGTCTTTATCTCATTATTTAGAGTGTTCCCAAACCTTTTGACTAATGTATTTACTTGAGTTTTACAGTCATTTGTGATAAACTAAATTAGGTTTGACAAATTTTGGATTGGCTTTTCACTAGAGGATGCTGGGAAGTGGACCTCCTCTGCAGCCACACACTGGATCATACCTGAAGCCCCACTGATAAAACCGCATACTGCCAACACACCATCATGCATAAAATGAGACTTGTACATTCACATGCATCTTCACACACACAACATCTTAAAGGGGTCATATGATGCTTTTTTAAAGATCATTATTTTGTGTATTTGGTGTAACAGAATATGTTGACATGCTTTAATTCACATAGTGAGGTAGATATGTGGGGGTGTGTTAGAACGAGCCGTTTTAGGGGGGCGTGGCAGAGTCTTAACTTTGATAAAGAATATCTCTTTGGTTTTGAGACTTTAGTCTTTGCAACTTCAGGGATCTTATCTATGCACACTCCAGCTTGTAACACTCCAAAGAGAAAGGAAAACTTGAAATCGCATCATATGACCCCTTTAAAAGAAATCTTCTCAGCATATAGATTCAAACAACAGTCATCCAATGAACAGTTACCATGTGAGGTTGCTGTTGCCAAGTTACTGTACAACACTGTCATGTCAATAATTAAGCATGCATGGAGGTGACTTATTACAGTGATAAATATAGGACTCCAAACGAGCAACTCTGCCAATTAAAAGCTGCCATTCACTCTCACCATGTCCTAATTAGGAGGCACAAACCCAAGTTTATGGAGCGCGAAAGCAGATGTGAAGGATTTAGTACATCAGAGGAAATGTATGTTGATCTATGTAACAGGAAGATTAACTATATGCTCTTGAATAAAATATGCTTTGTAGCATCCCATCACCATCTACTGATATACAACACCTTACAAGCCTTGGCATTGACTTTAAAGTGTCCATTTTTTCTCTTTTTTTTTTCTTTTTTTTTTTAAGAGAAGCTGTCAAGTTTCAGAAATGAAGGGTTTTTAAAGCTTTCACGGATCGTCCCAACCTTGTCATTATGTGTAACAATGTCTTTTGAAAAGGTCCACGGGCCTATTATCTTACCGGATGAAAGCCGCTGCGGTGGGCGACTTTGCCGACCTGACCACTTTGTAAGCAGTTATTTGATGTTTTGTTTTTTTTATTATGATTTTCTCTCCCCACTCAAATTCCCGTGATCATAATAATATCCTGCCCTCGGATATCCAGAAGGTCTGTACATCCGCGTTTAACCGCATACGCCTATGAAAGAGATAGCGGGACAGTCAGAGCGCGTCTGGAACATCACTCGGGGGAAACGGATCTCTAATGCCGCTTCATCACGTCAATTAGGAACTCTATCTCTAAAAGACGCATTACTGGACCTGAGGTTTGATGGATACGTGGCAGCAGCAGTTCATCCGTGAGGTACTGATGCCGCGCTGTTTGGTAGACAACAACCGTCAAAGAGATCGCTTTCAAACATCTTGGGTTACTGCGCTTGACTTAGTAATGTCATTGATTGGCGTCCAGTTTAAAAACAGCACAGAGGGGTATATGACATTGAATGACATGGCGTGATGGGACGAGCATAGGAAGATCTGTATGCTGTAACAACTCAAAGGTCACAAATCATTGGTTTAATGAGTTCCTTAATTCTGGGTTGCTTTTAACAGATGATGAGAGGAGCCCAGCCATGCTAATGGGCCACCATGCCCTGTGTCTGGGATAAAAGGCCATCATCTTGCCATCATCACTCAGACTGCTTGTCTATTCCCAGTCTTTTCCTGCTGAAATAGAGCCAGTGGTTCTCATTAACACATGACTTTACATAGTTTAGTTAATTTCAAGCAGATGTGCAACTAATTGTCTTGTTACAACAGAATCTTCTTATGTCACATTCTATAGTTTGAAAGGAACAATGTATAGTCTCTGTTGGAAACAGATTGGAAATGTCATATATTATTGCATGTTATATTATATGCAATAATAATATGGGGTCATGGCACAAAACACAACACAACACAACAACACAAAAAAAAATAAAAAATAAAACAAAAAACAAAAAATAAAATAAAACAAAATATAGTAATTGCTCATGAACCTTTTTACGAAGGAAAATGCTTGTTCTAATATTATTTTCAAAAGCACATTTACAAATGATAGACAGACAGGCAAACTGTACACACACATACATATATAAATTTAACATGTTAAATCCCTTTTTTAAATTATTAAACAAATTATGTTATTAAAATTATTATTAATTATTATATGCGCATGTGTGTGTGTGTGTGTGTGTGTGTGTGTGCGTGTGTGAGGGCAATAACATTTAAAAAATATATTTAATATTTTTAAAAAGTGCATTAAATTAATATAATAAATACTATAAAGATTATACAATAGAGACTTTTACATTGTTACAAAATGTTTTTATGTTGTTGTTTTGAACTTTCTATTTATCAAAGAATCCTGAAAGTTTGATAATAATGAAATTTTTTTCTTGAGCAGCAAATCAGCATTTTAGAATGATTTCTGAAGGATCATGTGACACTGAAGACAGGAGTATTGATGCTGAGATTTCAGCTTTTCATCATAATAAACTAAATTTTAAAATATACTGAAATAGAAAACAGCTATTATAAATTGTAGAAATATTTCAAAATATTAGTTTTTTCTCTCTCTAAAATAAATGCAGCCTTAGTGATCATAAGATTAAACCAATCTTTTGAAAGGCAGCGTATAGTCTTACTGTATTAATATATTAATGATTATAAAGAAAAATGCTACTTTGTGTCAAAAAGATACAGTAGCTAACCAACATTTCTAATGTGTACTAAAACTCCCCTGAATAAAGATTGAGAGCAAAATCATGAGAAAAACTGAACTGCTCACTGCAAGAGAGGAAATCACACATGCAGGTAGCAAAGAGATTGTTGGAGACTGTGTGCGTCTCTTTTTCTCACACATTTTTCTAGTGGCACTGTGCAGGCGTGAAGCAACAGCCTCAGAGTAATCCCGCCGTCTTCTCACTGTGACTCTAATTGTTCCCCTAGCTGGCAGGTGCGTCTCTTGCCGCGGTCTCAGCAGGCGCACATACATGCACACACTCGCACAAACACACCACAGATAACCAATTACATGTGTAAACACACCCCGATATGCACACATATGCCTGCGTGTGCCCAAACACCCACACGTTCAGTCACCTCATACATACCGGTTTAGACATTAATGGCTGTGTGTTGAGTTATTTTGAGGGGACAGCAAATTTACACTGTTATACAAGCTGTACACTCACTACTTTACATTGTAGCAAAGTGTCATTTCTTCAGTGTTGTCACATGAAAAGGTATAATAAAATATTTACAAAAATGTGAGGGGTGTACTCACTTCTGTGAGATACTGTACATCTAAATTACAGAGCTGACACTTTCGGACAGGTTGATGGGATTTCTGTCAGCTTTGTTTTAGCTCTTCAGCAGTATGTCACGTGCAGCTCATTACATGCACATAAAGAGGTGACATCTCTCTCGCTCCTGCACAAACTCTGTGAGAATGTGAGCTTCTCCTCCCACAGTCTCCCTGTAATCTATACAAGAAGTCAATATTTGCATTTATATTTATTTTCAGATGTCAACAGACTATTAATGAGATGTTCTGGATGAGGAATGTGCTCTTATTAGTGGGCTATTAGATCAGTGCTCAAAACCGCACTCAGAATGTGTGCTATACTGCTGAGAAACCACAGTCAATGGCGCTTGCACTGGAAAGATGCAGCTGCTACTTGGGTGTCTGGGATTGGAGTTTTATTATTAGCTATTTTTATTGGAAGTGACTTGTATTACACTGATTGTAGGGAGAGTCCCTCCGGAGCAGCCTGGGGTTAAGTGCCTCGCTCAAGGGCACAATGCTGATAGGGCTCTTTCAGTAACCACTAACACCTCCATGTGGTTGAGCACGGAGCATTTTTCCACTAAAACCTATGCCATGTTCACATCTCGGCCAAATTCTGCCTGAGATTCTACACTGTGCTTGAAAATTATTCGTTTAAGTGGCAGAACTCATAACACCCAAATAGATCCACCCGGCACTGATGTTAATGATGGCAAGATTCTTTGTTTGCAAAACGCTGCAGAGCCAAGAAAGTGTGCAAGTAACAGGCAATAATAAAATGTCATATCACACACAAATAAGGCACAATGGGATAAGCTGTAAGCTACTTAAAGGGATAGTTCACCCAAAATGAAAATTCTGTCATCATTTATTCACCCTCATAATTCATCATTCCAAAACTGCAGAGCATAAACGATGATATTACATAAAAGAAGATTTTTTTTTTCATTTTGTACAACGAAAGTCAATGCAAATATGCATTCCCTAGTGGAAGAAAAAATTAAAATGCATTTGGAATACATTTATTTTGTGCTACAGTAAGTATACTACAAATGCATTTACATATTTATGTGCTTAATATAATTACCCTGCATTTGTGTTTTTGGTATACTAAACTAGTATACTTAAAGTCTCCTAAATTGGAACAACTAATTTTATACCTAATGCACTTTAATTGTCCTGAATTAGTGCTGAGGTCCAGCTAAAGATATACTTAATTATTTTTGATGGTGCTCAACTGCAAGTATACTTCAGGTACACTTTAAAAATCATGCATTTAAAGACTGATATTATACAGAGATCATTCAATCCTTATTAATAGTGATATTAAAACACATTTAGGGATAATATAAAGAAATGTGCATTGTGCAATAATAAATTACTCCAAATAAAGTTTGATTATAATTTTATATCAGAAAGTCTTAAGTGATGAGTCAATAAATGTTTGTTTGTTTTTTTTAACTAAAGATCCTTTATTTTGGACGACCACCACCTTCAAAACACCTGTAAATCCCAAACCTGCATATAAATATTTCAGAATGACATAAGAGTGAGTAAATAATTACATTTTGGGGTATACTGTCACTTTAATTTGTCCTGTAGGTGAAATGAGACAGAGGTGAAATTAATATTCCCAAATATAATTAGAGACACAAAGACTTATTTGACTGCATATTATTAATATTTTAATAAATATATCTAGCATGGAAAAAATACATTCAAAATGCCATAAAAAAAAAACAGAGGAAATATCCCAGAGTTGACTGAAAAAACAATGCACTTATTCCACAATCCAACAATTAAGGTTGCATGGAAATATGAAATGTTACTCTCTCCTTATAGTTTCCCCGGCTCTGTGAGGCTGAAGGAGCTTCTTCACTACATAACTTTGAAGAATCTGAGGGAGCTGAGCTGAAAAAGAAAACCCATGATCAAGGAGATTTCCTACAAAGACATTCGGCCCACACTTCAGATTTCTCAACAAGACCAAAGGGGAAGTATTTCCTGCATTTGAATGCAAAGCTTACTGGTTCACTTTTAACCCACTTTTCCCTTAATGGAAATACTGTCAGGTAATAAAAAAACATTTAAAAACAAACGTTTCACCAACAGTTTCCAAATATGTACTATATGATACATATGTCACCAAGACAAATTTCCGAGCATATGGTCACATGAAAAGTATCCTACATTAAGCGGGTGACACAGTTTAAATACTGCAACTTTGAGATTATGAGTCCAAATAAATATGTAAGCAATAAGCATTATTCCAAAGACGTGCAAAAAAGAGAGCGATATAAAGGAGTAAGAGTTCATTATTATCCTACAAAACTGAGAAAGCAGAGAATCTGCACATACAGTAAATAAACATCACATAAGTTTTATTTACAGAAAAACAGAGGCGCTCTCTAGCTCAGTGTCACTGTGAGGCCAAACACATCCCATCAATCCTCCTACACACTCCGTAAAGCACTGCGCATATTTGTTCTCACATGTGGGGATAGTGTCACTATTGACAAAGTTTGCCATATGTTTGACATCCATCAGCAAACAGACTTCAGCATATAATGGACCTGTCATGATTCATGGCTGGTTTGGCTGATCTGCACTGACCTAAGAGCTTTAATGCTAGCTTTGCTGACGAACAAATCTCAAACTATAGTGTCAGTCTTCAAAGCTTAGTGTCATTTAAACACCCCTAGCCCACAAAAAAAAAAACATTCCTGAACACAATTGCTACATTTACTACTAACAAAATGGTCCTCTCCCGAACTCATGCCATTGGCTGAGCTAATGTTGTTGTTCCTCAAACAAACAGAAAAATGCTTTAATATCACTACAGTGACGCAGTATTTACACTTTTCAGAGAAATGACCCTACGAATGTCTTTATTTTAACACTGAAAAATGACACACTTCACCTTTAAGCACAGCAGAACATAACTTCATTTAATACGCATACATATTTTAATATACTTTCTGGCCCACTCTTTAGGGTGGCAGGTGAAAATGTACTCATCTCTGATTCAGCACGAAGCGAAGGGCTGTCTGTGCGAGCTAATGTCATTTTCAAGTGTTTGCACGAATACTCTCACACATTCAATTAGATTCCCTCCATATGATTCAGTGTCTCTGCAAAGTTATTCAGACTTGAGGGAGCCCAATGGAGCAGCCCCGTAGGTCTCACGGCCTGATCAATAACCCACTTAATGGATCAATTTAAGCACTGCTTCAAAGTAATCCCCACTGCTAAAAGACTGAGGCGCGGGAAAATGAGACTTGCGGAATTTGCAGAGTATGTGTCTTCGCTGAAGCCGCAGTCAGGGAGAACTTGATGCATCTAACTGAACGTTCCCATTCACCATTGATTCAGAGGAGACTGCTCTTTCCGCCTGTTTAGCCAATAAGGCTCACGCTAATGAATATGCTATTCCTACGCTTGAATGAACGGACGAAAGCATCAGGGAAATTCTACCGAGCTCAATACAGCATGGTTATTTCTTGACTTAAATATATGTTAAAGCTGAGAAGGGTAATTTATACACCACTAGCCATCACATCACCATAACAAAAAATTTAAATTAAATAAAATAAAAAAAGTTTCAGCAAATTACATTAGGACAGGAGAAAGTTTCTCAACATTAAAAAAAAAAGTCATTTCAGTTTTACAGCAGAAACTTGAAGCAAAGATATTTTATAAGTGGCCTATAAATCAGGGCCTATGAATACGGTTTGATAATTACTCAATTATGCCAGTTATTGGTTAGTTAATTACATTAATTTAATTAATAATCACTGTATGCAAATTCAAGGCATATTGTGGTGTAATTGGAGATCCCTAATAGAAAGTGGTTATTTTTAATGTCACCAAACATATATTATTCATTACAGTATGATTATGCAAATACGGAGCTCTGGGACTGAGATATTTCCGAGGAATATTGTTAGACATGCCATCTATAAACCACAGGGGGCATAAAAGGACATAAGACGTATTATGACTATGTAAATCGTGCAGCTCTACATGAGGCCAGGTCTCAAAGGTCAGTCTATTAATGTGGGAGAGGGAGAAGCTAGTTTGCTGACTGTGGTCCCTGTTGCACCTAAAGCCAATCTTGAAGACAAAATGAGAACTAGAGCAGAATGCTAAAAGCATTACAAATGCACTGAATTTGACTAGAAAACAATGACGCAAACATTGTGGCCTGTATTGGGTTACTTCCCAAGCAACACTGTTAATAAGAAAAAGGGCCATTTCCAATTAACAAAAACAGCTGGCTTTTAATAACAAATCTCTGCTTTGTTTTTAGAGCCAAGAATGTGATGATTATTATGTCTAATATTAGCTATGCTAGCTATGTTTCCCTATAAGCTGAGAAAAAAGAAAAGATAACAGGAGATAACAGAAATGATATATTAAAATAGTATTTAAAAAAAAATTTTAAAGGTCAAATATTGTTGGCTGGAACCTATAATAAACAAGGGATGATTTTCCTTTTCCAAATATTAAAATAAATCTTGAGAGGTAAGTTGAAGCTCTTTGATGCAATACGTGTATATGTGTACTGCAAGAGTTTATATTAAATATACTGAATTACATTGTTGCCTCGGGCAACGATGCATTATAAATGTAACAGGATGCAAAAGTAAAGCAGAAAGAGGAAATGTAGGAGGTTATGAAGATGGAAAGAACAACACATGAAAAGGGAGAAAGAGAGAGAGAAGGAGGGCAAAGTAAACCAAGAGGAAAGAGAATATCTATTTGATGTTTAATTGGAATCGATTCATGAAGCTGATGAAAATTTCACGCCATTCATACATTCATTGTATGTGTGAGGTTGTAAAAGCTGCCTGAAAGGGGAGAAGAGAGCGGGAAATGAAGGAAGCGAGAAACATGTTGACTTACACATCAGAGGCAAGAGGAGGGGATGCCATGGGGGAAAAGAGCTCAGAGTTTTTGGCTTTTAATAACAAATCTCTGCTTTGTTTTTAGAGCCAAGAATGTGATGATTATTATGTCTAATATTAGCTATGCTAGCTATGTTTCCCTATAAGCTGAGAAAAAAGAAAAGATAACAGGAGATAACAGAAATGATATATTAAAATAGTATTTAAAAAAAAATTTTAAAGGTCAAATATTGTTGGCTGGAACCTATAATAAACAAGGGATGATTTTCCTTTTCCAAATATTAAAATAAATCTTGAGAGGTAAGTTGAAGCTCTTTGATGCAATACGTGTATATGTGTACTGCAAGAGTTTATATTAAATATACTGAATTACATTGTTGCCTCGGGCAACGATGCATTATAAATGTAACAGGATGCAAAAGTAAAGCAGAAAGAGGAAATGTAGGAGGTTATGAAGATGGAAAGAACAACACATGAAAAGGGAGAAAGAGAGAGAGAAGGAGGGCAAAGTAAACCAAGAGGAAAGAGAATATCTATTTGATGTTTAATTGGAATCGATTCATGAAGCTGATGAAAATTTCACGCCATTCATACATTCATTGTATGTGTGAGGTTGTAAAAGCTGCCTGAAAGGGGAGAAGAGAGCGGGAAATGAAGGAAGCGAGAAACATGTTGACTTACACATCAGAGGCAAGAGGAGGGGATGCCATGGGGGAAAAGAGCTCAGAGTTTTAATATTTCTCAACAATGATTTATTTACTCACATTATGGCAACAATTCCAGGATGAAACATATTCACTCTCCCCAGAATAAATTATGGCTTTCCATCCTCCTCCTGACATGAAGTCCACATGTTGTCAACAACAGGGCAAAGCGGAGTGGTCCAGAATGGCAGCCAAATATACTGAATTACATTGTTGCCTCGGGCAACGATGCATTATAAATGTAACAGGATGCAAAAGTAAAGCAGAAAGAGGAAATGTAGGAGGTTATGAAGATGGAAAGAACAACACATGAAAAGGGAGAAAGAGAGAGAGAAGGAGGGCAAAGTAAACCAAGAGGAAAGAGAATATCTATTTGATGTTTAATTGGAATCGATTCATGAAGCTGATGAAAATTTCACGCCATTCATACATTCATTGTATGTGTGAGGTTGTAAAAGCTGCCTGAAAGGGGAGAAGAGAGCGGGAAATGAAGGAAGCGAGAAACATGTTGACTTACACATCAGAGGCAAGAGGAGGGGATGCCATGGGGGAAAAGAGCTCAGAGTTTTAATATTTCTCAACAATGATTTATTTACTCACCTTATGGCAACAATTCCGGGATGAAACATATTCACTCTGCCCAGAATAAATTATGGCTTTCCATCCTCCTCATGACATGAAGTCCACATGTTGTCAACAACAGGGCAAAGCGGAGTGGTCCAGCTGCAATGGCAGCCATATATTACAACATTCACAGAGCCACAGATGATGTATACTTATTTTATTTATTCATTTGTTTGAATGCCTGTTTATTAAAAAAAAAAACACACACAGCTGACATGCAGCTAAATCACAGCCTTTAACTTTTTATTAAATGATTCCCTGCACTCAGGCACAGCAAATGAAAACTTGGCTGAGAATCCCTAAATGAGGGCCGTTGATGAACAAAGAATGCTTTTAACCCATCATTTTTGTTCCAATTAATGTAGGTCTGTTACATTCTTATTTTTATTAGGCCTATTATTATTATTATTATGATGATGAAGTTACTTTTATTAGGCCTATTAAATTAAAATGACAATTAATTTGCCCTGCAATAATTACCAAATAACTGACGTGCTGCGAGGATAACAAAAGATTAGGCTATATATTTACTGGTCCATTATACAATGATTTATAGGCCTACAATTAAAATATTAACACTGCAGTCATCGATAAAAATCAATGAAATAAAAAGCTTTTATTTCAAGCACCAACTTTCAAAAACAACCTGTTTAACATGAAATATGTTTTTTCTAATTTTTTTCACTATGTAATATTAGAAATATTAAAGGAATAAATTAAAACAGTTAGCTATATACCGTTATCAGCATATGTTGAAGTAGATCGGTCTCTCGTCGTCTCTGAGACAATATGCGGTGTCAGATGCCGAAAGCGCCGTCATTACTCCGTCATTCAGTTTTTACTTTCACTTTCTGCATAATGAATTGACAGAGTAAAACGTTCACCGGCATAACTCTTGCGCAAAGTTTGCACGTTGCTTATGTGTGATATCCATTGGCTCGCCTTCATGGTTTAAAACAGAAATATTTCCAACACTGCGACGTAACCAATTACCCCCATACCGAACCGTGACACCACTGTGTCATATCGAACCGTGAGTTTTGTGAACTGTTACACCCCTAATAGATAGATAGATAGATAGATAGATAGATAGATAAGATTAAAAGTAGATAACATTAGTGATGCAACTGAAAAGTTTAATTCATTCATTCGCAGAAAAATATCTTGAGATGTGTTAACTCTGGGTGTACATTAAATTTAAAAAATTCAATGGTCTACTCTTGACTCCATTTTTCCTTACACTCTCAAAAGCAGAAGTTGTGCAAAAACTTTAAGTTGCTTTAAGTACCCTCCCACTGAGGATTCCTGAATGAGGACCATAGATGAACAAGGAACACTTTTAACCATTATTTTTTAACTAACTCATTCAATTCAACCAAAAATTCAATTTTTAAAAAATAGCATGAGATTCACCTACTATGTTCTGTGTTCTGTAAAAAGACAAAATTTACTAAAAGCATAATAATAGAATATAAAAAGTAATGGACCCTGGTCACTTGAATTGAAAAATAATGCTACACACTCAGGAATTACTACCTCTGGGTGTGCATTCAATTTCAATAATTCAACAATCTAGGCTCAATTATTCCTCACATGTACACTCTTAATATCAGAGGTTGTGTAAAACCTTGTAGTACGTAAGGGATGAAATAAAACAATGCATTATTTACTGGGTTTACCAGTGTTTCAATATCAGCATGCTAGTCCACTCACATCCTTCAATCTCTTATTCACTAACACACAAACAAACAAACAAACAAACAAACAAACAAGCAGCACAGATAAACCAGCACGAAGAACAAAGAGCACCCCAAACTCATTAAGACATCCTTGACAAACACTATATTCATAAATGGACACAAATTGTCAGTTGGAAGAAAAAGGGAGGCAATTGCAGTGAAAGAAGAAGTAAAAAGAAATGAAACAAAGCGAATAAAGCTCTCAGAGTGTACATGAAGGGCATGCTCTGTCTAATAGAAGAAAGTATGATAGACAAACACGAAAGAGAAGAATCGAGAGTCTCGGATGGCCACGCTTGACTCTAGTTACTAAAGGAAAAAGCTTAGGGCAATGTGTCCTATGAATGTTAATGCGGGAATAATTACAAACATCATATTTTAACCACTTAAACAACGGAGCTACTGCACATTCAACCCTTATTAGGATGCAAACACACTTGCTTGAAAATCCCACCAGAGACAGAAATGCTAAAAACGAGTGAATAGGAAACAAAGTCAGAGTGAAACAGAGCAATATTGGTGTAGAGACAGAGGGTGAAACATAAAACAAGAGGGACGCAGCGGTCTGATAAATCAGAGCGATAAACAGAGAAACCAGTGAATGGGATGAACGCTGAATGGCTTTCCTAATGGACACAAATTGCCAAGCACCTCAGTAAGAGCTGCTATTCGTTAAATGTGGGAACTTAATTGAAATTCAGCAATAATTAATATCCAGGGAGGGAGTCTGGGAAGAAAGCTGCCCTTTTTATTCAACCCATTTCACCAGTAGCTATTAAAACAATGCTTTCCCATTGACATGATAATTACTGCGTGTATCCGTCTATGTGTGTGTGTGCGTTGCCTAACGTGGCTTTATGGAAATATTATCCTGCCTTGATTATCATATCTTCCTCTGAAAGGGCGTATTTGTATGGAGAATTATAAAAGGTTATGTGTTTAAAAGATTTAAACAGGTAAAGAATATGAGGCTGAAATCCTCATTGTAATTGAGTATGAAGTCATTCACTCAGCATCTCTTCCCGAGTGTCTCTTTCTTTATAGGTTAAGATGTGTACAGCACCAATTCTCCTCACATATGTAGCAAACTAGCCAAGAAGCTCATACATATACTGTAGATCAGTGGTCACCAACCTTTTTAGGCCCAAGATCCCTGTTTTGTACTTATTTTACTGTTTTTTTCGGGATCTACTGGGACAGTGATAAAGATCTACCAGTCGATCGCGATCAACGGGTTGGCGACCACTGCTGTAGATGCATCTAAATTGGTCTTTAACTTTTTAAAACTGTATTCATGTTCATATTTCTTTCGCCCTTACTCATATTCATTTGCATCTGTGTAATATACATATAAATATGGTATAAATGTAATCAAAATGATCTTGTGTGTAGGTGTCTTTATTAGACACATCTAATTTATTTGGTAATGTATGGGTGAGTTATGCCCACTCGTTTTGCAACATTAAAATAACATTTCATTTCAAATCAATTTTCATTTCTAACTCTGTATATCATGTATGTATGTAAATGAAGTTTGTCATTTTTCAATATTAATATACTTTCTTGAATGTCAACTTTATACAGAAACAACTATAAGAAAAATTCATTGCATGACTCCCCCGAAAAGGAGTCTTTAATTTAGTAGCTGCTTTATATTTTTTTTTTCTTATTTTTAATTTTATTTAGTCATGAATGCAGGGGGCAAAGGATGCATGAAATTACAGTAAAAGCATTTAGAATTGACCAAAAAAAAAGATTTCAAATAAATGCCGTTTCCTTTGAACTTTCTATTCACGCAAAAAAAAGTCTCACAATTTCCACAAAAAAAAAAAAAAAACATTAAGCAGCACAATTTTCTTCGATATTAACATTGATAATACTATAAATGTTTATTGAGAATGATTTCTGAAGGATCATGTGACACTGAAGACTAAGAGTAATGACAGGAATAAATTACATGTTAAAACATTCAACAGAAACAATTATTTAAAATCGTAATAATATTTCTTAATATTACTGGTTTAACTGTATTTGTGATGAAATAAATGCAGCCTCGGTGAGCATTAGAGACTTCTTTCCAAAAAAAAAAAAAATTATCAACCCCAAACTTTTAAACAGTATTGTATTAAATAACAAAATAATGCTATTTCTTAATAACTTTGTTGTCATTGAGCAGAATAGACTGAATGACCAGACGGCTGCCCCTCAAACCCCAGACAGAGGCTACAACTCATTGCCTGTTTGCCTGAACTGCCAAAACATCTGGCGGTCTCCTTCCTGGCAGCAACCCAGATGCCAGATATCACCTTGATCACTTCAGTCCTGAGGACAAAAGAAGGTGCGAATTTATAGAAGTTGCAATAAAAAGATGCTCTTTTGATGTGACTTACAAAGGCCATTTTATTAGACATGGCAATTAGCTTGGCAAGCGGCTTGAAGCATTGTTTTCCCTCCGCGTCAGCAACTTATGCGTTTGCCAATATAAACTATTATCAATGATAGATTGCGGTGAAGCTGCAGGTCACGGACGTAAACAGTGTGTAACTGTTTTCTACAATCAGAGAGTGCAAATCCGTGTTGCTCTTGTCACCGTTTAACCTTTCAATGCAACTCAATATCGCAACGTCTCGTTTTAGCTGCGTTCACATTTTTACCGCACACCTTTATCACTAAAAACAGACTTTAGACAGAGGTTCGATTACATTCCATGCAGGACGCAGCTTTTGGTGGCGCATAAAAGTAATAAGATATTCCTAATATCATTCCTTGTCTAAAAACTCCATCACAGCATTGATTTCCATTCCAAAAGCCCCAGATGCCACCATATTTGCTTTTCTTCTTTCTGTAATAAGAAGCAGCAAGTAATGCACGATATTTACCATATTCCTATCCCACAACGGGCCTGCAAACAAACAAAAGCCGTAGGAGAGGAAAATAAACACAAAATGTATAATCTAAAACAACAGTGTGGACAGACACTATGATGGAACGACGCGTGTATATGCGTTCGCTCCCCTCTGCGGCCCGTGTTATTCCTACCCGGCATTATTACCAGTCTTATCTGCTCTCAGGACCCAACCAGAAGCACAAACGTGGACCATCTGCGCAGAGCCGATAAAATAAACATCACACGAGGCTGCAGTGATTGTCTATTCCCCTTCTGAACCGGGGCTCACCACGTTCCTCCTACATGCTCCTTGTAATCTTGACAGCTGCGTAATAATGAGATAATGAATTACAGTCACACTAGCCTTTGCCTGAGCTACCTAGGTCATGGGTGAGGACCAAAGGCAACGGCGAAAGACCCAATCTGAATCATCAATCAGCCCGGCTGTCACTTTGACGGACACAAAATGCCGTCCATTGTAACCCCAACAGCGGTTCACATAGCTCAGCCTGACACTGAATACATTTTTCTGCCCATGTCTGACAAAATGGTTATTTGCATTACATGAAAATTATTATGATGATATTCATATGCTCTTCTTAAATTTGAAGTTAAAAAACAAAAAGTGGGGGTGATTGCAGTCTACACAGCCTGATACACTATTATGGTTTTTATTAATATTTTGAATTAGTTTTAATTTTAATATTTTCCATTTTAATTTAGATTCCAGTAATTTTGTTGTGTGTTTTTGTTATTTTTATTATGTTTTAATGTTTTATTTTTATTTATTTATTATTTTTTTTAAATATAGTTTATTATTATTAGCTATTTTAATCCAAGTTAAACTAAATTAAAATGAGAAATGTTGGCAACATTTTATTTATTTTTTTATTTTTTTAAGTAAGGATACAGCTTTTTATGTTTTTAGTTTTAGTTAACTACAGTATATAATGCAGTATAACCCTGTCTAGAACTCCAACATTACATATAATCTTTAGCCAGAAGGGTTCCTAAAGCCCCATATGCAACACATCCACATATTTATTCTCTGTTTAAACGCACTCACCCTGTTCATTCAGCTTCAAAATAAATCTTCTCATTTAATATTCATTACATGCACTAGATTTATAATGTCCCCATATCCAAGTTACTCCCCAGCTCTTTGCTTAGAAATCACACACATAATGCAGGTGTTTGTGAAGCGGTCGCTCTGATAGTAATTTAATTTATTTCTCTTTAGATTCATGGGACACTCACCTAAAAGGGGTGGGGTCTCCTTTCCGGCACAATGCATTATAAACAAGCCCTCAAAATATGAATCATTACAATACAGCCAAATCAAGCGAGTCTTGGAGACAGAGCTTTAAAACTGTCTGAAGAGCCAGACTCTGGGGAAGGAAGATGGAGAGGCCTTTGAAGGTGGCTAAAATTACAGGTTGAAAGATACCTTCTAAAATTATACTGCTCTTTTATTTCATGCTCATGTTTAATTCTAGTGTTCTAGATAACAAATGTCTTTTTTTCCAGTCACACCTGAAGATAAATGGAGTCTCACAAGGTGGTCCACAGCTTTTCATAATGTTGGGCTGCTCTTTTTCCAACACCTATTTCTGGCCGTCCTTCCCCGCTTCCATGTTTGTGACTCATTCAACAAAACTTGTGCGGAGCTGCACATCTGAACAAACAATGGAGCTCGGCATTGGTGAATAGTGTTTGGCAACAGCAATTTGTGATAATCCGCTGGACTGAATTGTGTCTGTTTTGATAGATTTTTTCTACTCTGTATGCTGAAAACTTGATTTTCTCCTCATCACAATCTAATGGAGGCCCTCTGGGCCATAACCTTGCTGTCAGTTCCAGGAGAAACGTAGGTTTATGAATAAAGTTTTGATTTTACACCTTGAGCAGAGCGTGCAATTCATGAAATTCTAAAATGTGTCTGAATCACACTGTTGTATTGTATAAAAGACGAGGGAGGCAGACGCACCTCTCCATCAGCCCAGACCGCTTTGCCACAAATGGACACGTCAATCCTCATTTTACAAGTCACTTCACCTCTCAAAGATTATGGAAATCTTAGGCAATTTCACACAAAGAAAAACACCTTGCTCGGGAGCACTCAGTGTGGGACATGGTAATGGCCTCTGTGTCCTTGTAGCTTTCATTAAATGAGTGCAAATGTGAAACGTATGAATAGCGAAATGTCAACTGAAAGTGGAGCTTTTCACATTCTTATTTTTCTTAAAAGTCCAGTCAAAAACTGAACCGAGGTAATTAAAAGTTTGGTGAGAAGCGTGGCTCGTCCTTGAGGAAAGATTAAGTAATGATACTTTAAATTCAAAGCTCACAATACGAAAGTGTTAAATAAGAAACTACTGTTAATTTACACAAAGTAAAAGCATTTATACTTACGGATACTAAAAAATATGCTCAAATTTATGAATTTCATTGAATTACATAACACAATATCATGAAATCAAAAGCCTTGCCATTTCTCAGACTCATATTAGGCTATTTCTTAGTCTCAATTACTTTTAACAAGCTGACCTGATTTTTGAGGATGTATTAGGTCTATAAACAGTTTTTTTTTTTTTTTCAAAATTAGCTTGAAACGTGTTTGCGCATCAGAGGCGAACCTACACTGAGTGGGGGCCCTAGGCAAAATTAATCAACGAGGCCCTTCCAAAAGATTTTTTTAATCAAATATTCATTACCTTGAGATATACAGTAATTATACAACATACAAAAAATAGTAAAAACACATCTAACAGAATATAAATTGTTTGTTTTTACAGCATTAAAATGCTTATTTTTTAACATTGTCTTTATAAAAGATGATAAAATATAATGAAATCTTCAAGGTGCAGTACAATCTTCATTAGAGATCGACCGATATATCGATTTACCGATATTTTTCCCGATATTTAAGCATTTTACAATAATCGGATATCGGTTTTGTAATATAGGATTCACCGATAAACGCCGCCATCTTGTAGATGTTTTGAGAATTGCGCGCAGGATCGCCATTGCACCACGGCGTCTGAGGGGAGAGGAGACAACAACAACGGCGTGCACAGGTACTTGATTTACTGTAGTTAGTAAACTTTATTTAACATAACAGCCATTAATGCACAAATTAGATGTATTACATAAATGCCTGATATGCAGTTTATGCAGCTTGGCTCGAAGAAAT
>NW_015646289.1:305774-313474 GCF_001515625.1 Sinocyclocheilus rhinocerous | reverse complement strand
CGATATTTAAGCATTTTACCATAATCGGATATCGGTTTTGTAATATCGGATTCATGATAAACGCTGCCATTTTGTAGATGTTTTGAGAATTGCGCGCAGGATCGCCATTGCACCACGGCGTCTGAGGGGAGAGGAGACAACAACGGCATGCACAGGTACTTGATTTACTGTTAGTAAACTGTATTTAACATAACAGCCATTAATGCACAAATTAGATGTATTACATAAATGCCTGATATGCAGTTTATGCAGCTTGGCTCGAAGAAATAGAGACGAACTCACGGAGTCACGTAAGATAATCCGTCAAGTCCTGTCCCAATAGAGACGTAACTTTGCGTGAATTAAATATTATGCAGCCATGAATGGGCGCATGTTGGAAATAAAAGTGCTGAATTTAATTCGCTCTCTGTTGTCTATATGCTCATCGTCTCATGAAGGCGGAGTCACGTAGGCTAAGATAATCCGCCAAGTCCTCTACCAATAAAGACGTAACTTTGCATTAATTAAATAATACAGCCATGAATGAGCGCATGTTGGAAATAAAAACGCTAAATTTACATCTCTCTCTGTTGTATATTTGCTCATCATTAGTCTTGTGAAGCCGTTTTCATATTGCTGTTCACTCAGCTGGTTGATGCTCAGGAAATGCTCCAGCACGGCCACTGCATGTAACTTTTAACAAGATTCACTTGTTTAAAACACCCCTAAATTGTATTAACATTTACTATATAATCATTATTTCGCTAATAAACATATAAATAAATACATCTCTATGGAATTTTTAAGATGGCTGAAAGGAGGAAAAACCAAAGTGAAGTATGGACTTACTTCACTCAGTCATTTATTTACTTTATAACAGTAAATAAATATCGGTTCTGCATATCGGTTATCGGGCACATAAACACGCAAATAATTGGTATCGGTATCGGTTATAAAATATCAATATCGTCGATCACTATTAATCGTACACATATTAATATTATAACCATATATATGGTAGAAATATGGTTAGCCTCCTAAATTAATCTTTATTTTATTATTGGCAGTGGATGCTATTAGATGCTACTTACACTAAGCGAAAAAAGCATATTTTCTCAGCAACTGATGCCATTTACACCAAGTGCAGATAGCTATAGATTCTATTTACACTATATAATGTTATATAGTGCAAATAGTGACAGATATCTGTACCTCAGTATTGTACATTATAAAAAAGTATGCAATAATAACATTAATTGTAAATTGTCATATTTATTAAATGTATTAAATTAGGGATGCACCGATACTGGTATCGGTATCGGGCCCGATACTGAGCTTCTGTACTCGTACTCGTTAAAATGCCCCGATACGACACAACATGTGACAAGTGCCATATTCAGACAAAGAAACACTGAAAACAGAACAACAGACAGCAAAATGGAGTTATTAGAGATTAAGGATGTATACGAAGTATATGTATGCAATGAATATAATGTTAAACATTCAGTATTAACGCCTGTATAGCTGATGTGTGCGAGCTGATAAACAGCTGCAGGGACAGGACGACTGGTTGCAATCGAGGGAAAGATGAATGCGGCCAAGTACAGGGATATCCTGGACGAAAACCTTCTCCAGAGTGCTCAGGACCTCAGACTGGAACTAAGGTTTACCTTCCAACAAGACAATGACCCTAAGCACACAGCTAAAATAACGAAGGAGTGGCTTCCCAACAACTCTGTGACTGTTCTTGAATGGCCCAGCCAGATCCCTGACTTAAACCCAATTGAGCATCTCTGGAGAGACCTAAAAATGGCTTTCCACCAACGTTTACCATCCAACCTGACAGAACTGGAGTGGATCTGCAAGAGGGAATGGCAGAGGATCCCCAAATCCAGGTGTGAAAGACTTGTTGCATCTTTCCCAAAAAGACTCATGGCTGTATTAGATCAAATGGGTGCTTCTACTAAATACTGAGCATTTTTCAGTTTTTCTTTTTTAATAAATTTGCAAAAATGTCAACAATTCTGTGTTTTTCTGTCAATATGGGGTGCTGTGTGTACATTAATGAGGAAAAAAAATTTACTTAAATGATTTTAGCAAATGGCTGCAATATAACAAAGAGTGAAAAATTTAAGGGGGTCTGAATACTTTCCGTACCCACTGTATGTCGCCTTATTGGAACAATAAAGCCCTCCCTACACATACCCCTAACCCTACCCTACTTATTTCTTAATTAAAATAAACATCTTTTCAATCTGATATGTGAGGGGACAAGGGAGAAGAACGAGTTCGGCAAAAGGCCGATTCGAACTCGTGTTGATCGCATTAAAAGTTGCTGCCTCGCGCACCTACGTCTTATGCCACTGTTTCTATTGTATATCTATTGTATATCGTGCCAGCAAGGTGGGCTATTTGCACTTAGTGTAAATAGACACTCCGTTAATATTAACATTTCTGATTGTTTAAATGATCGTCCCTCTGGGTCCCTTTAAAACTCGGGGCCCAAGACAATTGCCGGCCTTATTGCTATGCCTCTGTTTGTGCATTAATAATAAAAATTATGTCATTTGGGTTGATAGTTTGCTACATCGTATATAAATAGTGTACAAACACTTTCTGGAGCCACTGAAGCTACAACAAGATGATAAAGGAACCCAATCACACATCCGTGCCATGAAGCATCCCAACAGTATGTGAGAGGATGCAGTGAAAAAAAAAAAAGGTCCAGTGAATGAACAAGCCTGCATTGGGGAGCACTTTTGTGATGCATGAGTGCGTGCTGCACTTAGTAGACACTTTAAGACCCCCTCCAGCTCCCCAGCAGCCACAACACTTTAGCTAATAGACAAAAGAGGCATGGTCAGCGTTATCCAGGGCCATAATAGCAAAGCTATAGCAATGATAAATGCGAGGTCACTGCACAAAACAGCAGAAGCCTTCTCACTTGAGCATCTGACACACATAGTGAGATCATATTTCAGTGCTATGAGGTACTGCCTGTGGTCCAGGAGTGATGGAGAAAGTCACTGCCATGTTTCTCTTTATGGGATGAGAAAGACAGCTAGTGTACACAGGTTGAGCCCTTTGGAACAGAATTCAAAACATCAAGGATGATCTGCTATTAATTGCAATAAGGGGCTGTCGTTAAATAAATCTTTGTTCCTCACTGTTTGGCAGAGCACAATAAGACATGAGACAATAAGACATTTAATTCTCAAAGAATTAAAAGATAAAAACAGAATATGAAGACCCATAAGAGTTAGCTCAGTTATTCAGGGATTAAAGTTCTCAGTTGCTACGACGGAATTCCGTTAATTGCAGCAAGTCTACGACGGATTTCCATCAATTGGAAAAAATGAGGGGAAAAGAAACATGTAGCGCGTTGTTGTTGTTGTTCCGCCGGCACACCAAAAATCATCCTGCAGCTTCTCAGTGACAACATAGTGATGCCGCTTGCATCATTCACAGTCGGGTTATTAGCAGAGAACACAGAGCAGAACTTGAATTTCGGCGCGGGATTACGGCTATTAATAGCAATTCTACTCATTCCAAAGACTATAAATTACCCTTAAAGGGACTTTGTCTCATTCCCACAGGTTCCGTGCTTATAACGCGATGACAGATGAATTTTTTATTAATACAAATTTCATATGATTGGTAACTTATTTGTCTTATTCTACTTCTTATATTGTTTTAAATAGAAATTTTAAAAAGCTTATAAACATACATGTTTGAATTTAACAGATGAAAATGATTACAAAGGTAAAGAGAAAATACCCCTGTAAGTCAAATGTCAAATGTCACCTCGTATTAGGAAGGATAATTTTTGATCAGAATTTTTGATTATTGGTCATGTTCCTAAATGTTTTAAATTAGGAGGACAAGCGCTCCTAATTACAAGAAGAAAAAACTGCTCTTAATCTGTGTGTGTGACAGGTATGGCTGTGGAATGGGGTTTGGCTGAGGAAAAATTTTCAGTCAAAATATTTTTTTTTGCTTTAACCCCTGGTTATCAATCATTTCCATACGACTGAAAACCTTATGTATGTATGCATGTATGTATGTATGTATGCATGTATGCATGTATGTGTTTATGTGTATATATATATATATATATATATATGTATGTTTGTGTGTGTGTGTATAACCTCAACAGCAGATAATCCTTATGTTTTCAATTCAGTATTTATTGATAACATTAATAATTCTTATTATTACAGTAAAAATGTTTGCATATGCCTGCTTAGTGAATGAGATCTATTGTTATTCATGTGCTTTTCAGTGCATTTCTGGCCTCATCCATTAACACGAACATTTCATTAAGCAAACATTAAGTATATTATGAGAGCTTGAGAAATATTGAAGGGGCAATGAATTGCTGGGAAATATGAATTAACTGCAACACTGGAATCATACATAATGCATATTAACATTTCGCATGTGCAAGTATGGTTAAGTCCCACATTAATTCATTCCTCTGTGGAGAGGGAAAGAGGAAGGCATTCTGGGAGATACATACAAGGAAAATGAACAGGAACATTTATCAAAGCACAGAGGGTTGCTTGAAGAATCCTCAGAGAACATTTAATTGTGGTAAAGCTTCAAATGCATTCTCAGGTTTTAATTAATCATTTCACAAGGTCTGAAAAAAAAACGGAATGGATTTTTGCAATATTAAACAATAAATGTGTATAATGAAGTGTAGCCAACCAGTATTATTACATCTATTCTCCATAAGAAGCTATGTTAAAAGGTAAAGAATTAGCCATAATTTGCTAATTAGTAAATATAATGTGCTAAAATGAAAAATGTATAAAATACATTAATTGCAAATTAACACATAAAAGGAAAATATTTTACTTTCAGAGGGTGAAATGAGACTAGAGATGATAAACATTTAAAGATGTGAAACTTTTTTTTTTTCTTTTTTTCTAAAGAAGTGATTGATTTGTTACCTCAAATTGGAGGTTGTAAATTAATTTTCTCTTTTAATAAATATGGCATTATCTCTGCATAAATAAATAAGCAAGCATATCTATTCATTTCAGATAGGCAGGCTGGGTGGTCGTAAATGGCTGAGTTGTTGGGCTGCATTTATCACGCCGGGACAGATTTGATGGGCTGACAGGACGCTCCCTAGCTGTGACAGACACGGGTCTGCAGGGAGATCGGCATTACCCGCTCTGCTTGGACGGCCTCACATTAGCTCTGACACCACTAAGCATCTCACTGACAGCCCAGACGACGGCCGGCACCAAGCCCCCAAATCAGCCACTCCGAGCAAATCAACTTACAACCAGTTAACCACCATTACCCACAAACCCTTCAGACAAAGCTGCCATTCCAGCTACTCCTGAGCCCCTCGCTGCTCAAATTGCACCCTGATTACTCTCCATCTACCCTCAGCGACAAAACAGCCATTCCGTTAGTCGGGAAAGCAAAGGAAATGAAATGAACGTGGAGACAAAACAATGGTAATCGCTTTGAATGAAGACTTTGCTCCAGACTATTTGTTCTGACACATCCATTGGTGCGTCTCATCAGTGACTTGCCGCCACCTGCTGGCGGATTTAGTTTCATTTTTAGCGTATAATTTCAGTTATTTAAATCATTTAATATTTCCGTATTCAAAATGTTATATTTAAAACATTAATCTCCACATGAATGTATCAATTTGATTGCACTCATGTCACCTCTGAGCCTCATTAAATGGACGGCCTCACATTAGCTCTGACACCACTAAGCATCTCACTGACAGCCCAGACGACGGCCGGCACCAAGCCCCCAAATCAGCCACTCCGAGCAAATCAACTTACAACCAGTTAACCACCATTACCCACAAACCCTTCAGACAAAGCTGCCATTCCAGCTACTCCTGAGCCCCTCGCTGCTCAAATTGCACCCTGATTACTCTCCATCTACCCTCAGCGACAAAACAGCCATTCCGTTAGTCGGGAAAGCAAAGGAAATGAAATGAACGTGGAGACAAAACAATGGTAATCGCTTTGAATGAAGACTTTGCTCCAGACTATTTGTTCTGACACATCCATTGGTGCGTCTCAGGTCCTTATGTCCGAACTGAAAGCATTTTGTGGAGTTACTCAGTGAAAGAGAGAGATGTTGAAGGTGACCCTGGATGGAATGTGTTATTAGTGCCACGTATCAGGCAGAGAAGAGGACGTCATAGAACAGATAGACAGGGAGGAGCTGTCACATGAAAAACACAATTCTATCAAATCACAAAACCTCCAAAACCCCTTTCAAATGATCTTTCCTTAATGCCCCACAGGGTACAAGGTCATCTGTCCAACAACTCCTGACCCTGGTCTGCCTGACTTTAAACACCATTCAGGAGTAAGGGCACCTTTTTTTGGTGTGTTTTTTGTTTGGCTTTTTATTTGTTTTGTTTTTGATGTTTTTGTTGTTTTTTATTTGTTTGCTTTGTATTTTGTTGTGTTTTTATTATTGTGTTTTGCTTTGTTTTGTATTGTATCATGCTTTGTTTTGAATTGCATTGTTTTGTATTGCATTGTTTTGTTTTGTGTGTTGTGTCTTCAATCAGTTCACCTACAAACAAAGTAGTGGTTAGTGATGTGCAAAACTACACATTTTCACAATGGACTACTTGCACTGAGCATCATGATGCACTTTCGTTTTGAAATAATATTGCTCAGCTATTTCCGGTTATGTACAGTGCCGTGAAAAGGTTTTTGCCCCTTTTTTTGATTTTTGAATAAAGTTTTTTTTTTATTTTTTTGCATATTTGTCACAGTTCTTTGCAGCAACAACTGCAATCAAGCGTTTGCGATAACTGGCAAGCGACTAGCGAGTCTTTCACATTGCTGTGGAGGAATTTTGGCCCACTCTCCTTTGCAGAATTGTTTTAATTTAGCCACATTGGAGGGTTTTCAAGCATGAAAGGACTGTTTAAGGTCATGCCACAGCATCTCAATCAGATTTAAGCCCGAACTTTGACTTGGCCACTCCAAAACCTTAACTTTGTTTTTCTTGAGCCATTCAGAGGTGGACTTGCTGGTGTGTTTGGGATCATTGTCCTGCTGCATAACCCAAGTGCTAAGGTTGTGACGGTGAGGAAATTTTCCCACCGGTTAATCGACGTGTGACAACACCGATAATACTGGTATCACCGTGGGGGCAGGGGCGTTCCCTCTTTTCCTCGCTTTCCTTTTTTTATTTTAAATAGCTTGTAAAAGCGGCGTGCATATTTTACTTTCACTTTCAAATAGCGGCAATTCGGCGTAAAGCAATTGTTCGTTTTTATATATAACCAAATAAATAAGAAACGGAGAACGTTTATTAGCAAAATGAATAAGAAAGCTTGGAGGCACAGCATACACCTTGATGTCAAAAAAATAAAAATTGCACAGTTTAAATAGGCCTAACATAAAAATCGGGGCAAAAACCTTTTCACGGCACTGTATATTTTCAATTTGTTGTAATCATCTAGTTGACTTAAACGCTTATTAAAATGAGAGTCCGCGGGATGATTTCAAAATCCGGACATATCAGAGACAGGAGAAGAGATATTCTGATGATTAAGTGTGCAGAATAGGGATGTTCATTTTGGTTATTTTTCCTAACCGACAACCAACGCTCATTAACCGATTGTTAACCGACAAGATTATTTTAAATTAGAATTGAATTAAATTAGAAAGGATAAGTGTCTGTGACCCGTTAAAAAAATACTAACATTTGTTTCC
>NW_015646289.1:262956-305001 GCF_001515625.1 Sinocyclocheilus rhinocerous | reverse complement strand
CTATAGCTTCTTATATTTTTAATTCTTGTTCTTTTCTAAATACTGTTAATTGAAAGGATGTGTTGTGAGTGAGGGGAACTAAAATAGCCTAGCTATGTTTACAGTGTTTAATGTTTGTAAACATTTCGCGTCTCGGCATTAGGCATTTCTGAAATATAAAAATGCGACTTATACGTGATGTTTCCCCACCCCCGGTTAAAATGAACATCCCTAGTGCAGAATTTTTCAAACCTAACAGAACGTGAAGTTTTAATCCAACATAAACCAATCTGAGAAAGCAGTGGCTGGTAAACATATGTGATTGTTTCACCACAGGGTGTCAGCGCTCTAAACTAGAAATTGTGATGCTGAAGTGTGTGTGAGATCTGATGAATAAAATGAGAATGAATCTTTATTAATCTGCATTAAATATTTTGTCACTATTCTGTCATTTTTCATTCACAATCATTTCACTCTATGCAATGCCAAAATATCAATATTCAAAGTAGTCGCTCTGTCAACGCGTTACTGTTTAAAATTAATTAAATGTTTAACATCGTTAAATTAGCGCACATTCATTCAGACATTTTAAACACTGGAATAAGAGCACCAAAGCTCACAAGCAATACTGCTCTTCCGAAAATGAGCCATGGTTTTACCATACCAAAGAAAAAGTTGTAGTTAAACCGTAGTAACCACAAAATAACCAGAGTTTTGCTAAACTAACCATAGTGTAACCATGGTAGTAATTGTGGTTATACAAATGGTAATCCGGAAAAAAAAATAAAAAAGACGGTTACTACACTTTTACCATAGTAAAACCATGGTTAATTTTCATAAGGGTGTTTATTAGTCAAACTATAAATTCAACAGGTATGAAATATTATCAGAAAGAGAAGAATACTGTTAATGAGGAGCGCTAGACCTCGGCAGGTTAGTGTGGAAATATATTATTTATTATTCATAATGCACGATTTGGAAGGGAAACTTCTGAGAAGTAATAAATAGAACGCGGAAGTGGTTGTGCAAGTAGTCCATTGGCTAGTTTGTGGGTTGTCTGAATGACTAAATGGACTATTTAGGGTTATTTAGACATTTAGGATTTGTTTACATAAAACACATTCTTGCACTCAAAACAGATGGACAAAGCACAAAAACAAAACTCAGCGGTCTTGACTTTTTTAAAAGTTGGACTGCTACTAACTTGACATGCCGTCTTTAGAAACTCAGTGACTGTGGCGGGACACTCAGAAAACACTGTGAGCTGCAAAAGCTGCCAGCTGCCAAGACGTCTGCCTCAATGTGTACGGTGTAAACTGCCTAAGCATGGTTCTTTAAAAAGGTTAATGAATTTAGAGATGCAAAGCTTCCAAGTGAGGACACTGTCAGCAAGGTAATTAAAGTACTGCCACTGAAAATTTGAAAAATACAAAAATTTAGATAAACTAGTCAAGTCAAGTCACCTTTATTTATATAGCGCTTTTAACAATACAGATTGTGTCAAAGCAACTGAACAGCATTAATTAGGAAAATAGTGTGTCAATAATGCAAAATCAAGTACAAACTCTAAGACTATGTGCCATATTTCTAGAGAGAAGAGCGGCACCACCCCAGGAGGGATGAAGACCATCTCTTTTCAACAGGTCAGGTCTGCCCCAAAAACTCATCCAATTATCTATGAAACCTATGTTATTCTGCGGACACCAAAGTGTCCGCAGAATAACATAATACCATAGTATTACCATTTCTGACATAATACCATAGTCAGAAATATAAATATTTACAGTAGCTGTTGGACAACCAGTTGACCACTGTGACTCATCCCTATATTACGTGACAAGATACCGATTTGATAGACAAAAGTTATTTTGATGGATTTGCCAATTTGCCAGTATTTGCCAAAGTTTATCAGTTAGCGCCATCAAATCTGTGAAAGACATAGTGAACTAGATATCCATGAACAGAACAATGTTATTATCTAAAACTAAAACTATTAAAAAGCCTTAACTGAAATAAAGCTGAAACTAAATAAAATATAAATATTAGATGGGGGGAGGGAACACAATAGAAATGTTGCCTTGGCACTTAACTGAAAAAAAAAAAAAAACAGGTTAACAATATGTTGAAATACAGTACTAAAATTACTAACGCTAAAAATTCATAAAAAAAATAAAAAAAAGATACACTTAAAAAACTAATAAAAATGACAAACGTACATAAAACTGAATGAAAATATAAAAATAAAGCTAATTCACAATATTAATAAAGATTTACAATAGTATACACATAGCACTAACATAACACGAGCAGAACTGAATAACTGGTTCATGTTCTGAATTATCCATGTGAAAAATCTATACTCAAGACTTTTGAATAAAGTCTATACTCATTTTCAGCTACCTTTACAGTATTTTCAGTGTTGATCACCACACCATTTAGTCAAAAAGTTTCGCTAAAGGTCTGGCTACATGAGACTAGAATGAACCAGACTGAACCTTTAAAGCTCAGCTGGTTCTCATGCAGCTACAACAAAGTGAACTACACTCCCCACCGAACCGCAAACTGACTGATATGAAAAAGTGCCTTTCATCTGAAGGGATGACAAAGAATAATTGATGGGGCCTGTCTTTGATAAAAATCAATCTCATATGGTTGTGTTATTAAGATAAAGAAGAGAAAACTGGGCTCCAAACGATAACTCTCAAGATGTAACATCAGCCGGTGTGTGCAAAAAGCAGACGCAGTACTCTTAAAGGCACAACACTTTCGCAAATGAAACGGTCATGGTGAGTGCAGATTGGGAAATGAGTGCATTAGAGTTAGCGATTTACTGTCTGTCATCTGTCATCTCACCTACAAACCCTCCACCGACTAAACTACAGTCATTTACTCTGCCTGCTACGCAGAAATAATTGCACTCAAACATGATGGCAGTTATGCAAATAACTACAAACAGAAACAGCCCTGCTAACATAGGACAGGCATGACTGAATTATGCAAACAAGACTTTAGAAAACAATTGTGGGATTCATTACAACTGAGTGATGACTTGCCACTTTTCCTATTAGAACGGTCATTATCTAATATTTCTAAATGAATAGTAATGATGTACAACATATTAGATGCACCAAGCACAAAAAAAGATAAATAAATAAAATTCAAAGATCAATAAACCTTTTGTGTGAGATACAATACATATTCACATAAGAAAAAGACTTCAGTCATGAAGGCCATTATGTTGAGATGACGCTGAATGCTACCCATTATTTTGGTAAGCGCTCCTATTATTGGACAATTTTAGTTTACAGAGTAAAATAATGAATGACAAAGCAGCAAAGTGCATTTCTAGAACAGCAACTAGAAACCAAAAGCATTTGATTTCACACAATGCTGAACTTAACATAAGTCCGAATGAATGAATGAATGAATGAAAAATTATAATACTATATTATATTATTATAATATATAATAATATAGAATAAGCCTTAAAAAGATAAAAGATTAGGCCTCAAAACTAAAATAAAATTTAAGAGCACCTTTTTCCCCCTCCCTTTGGAAGTTCAGCAGAATGATATTAATAGAAAACCATTACATGACCTTTACCAAGAAAACAGGCATTCGGCTGTTCTTTATAAGAACCACTGAAGACATGCGTTTCTATATTGGGCAGATGTAATAACTTATTTCAGAGTTGTACTTAATAGCTTCCGCTTTTTTTTTTCTTTTCTTCTAAAAGCCATTATAATTGGCACAGTCCCTGCAGACATTATCCTCAAGGCACATCCTTCTCCCTGATGTACCACAAAATCTCTGGAGAGAGACTAACAGATGGGAAGTGTTTATGTTCCCTCTTAATCAAATTAAACACACTTTAATTTTCTTAATCATGGATTAAGCGTCTGAAAGGCCTCTGTGCGATATCTTTATTATAAAATTTTGGTTGAATTTTTTTAATTAGTGAATGCACTGATGTGTTGAATTATGGTAAATTGGGGTTTGGGGTAAATCGCGGTATCCCTTTTGAGTTCCTCTGTCTCGCTGATAATCCCTCTTCATTCAGTGCTCGAGGTCGAGCTTTCCTAGCCCACTGCTCTCTGGTGTCCATCCTTCCTTGTATTAGCAGTCGATCTCTCGTGTTGTTCAGACATCTCTTATATCTGCCTTTTCATGGGAACTCTTGACCCTGCTCTTGTGCTGGCTCCAGAGCTTTTAATTACTGCAAAACCTCTAATTACTGATCTTACACAGATCAATTGCTCATCCCAGAGTGCAGTGCCCACAGCACAGTTTCTCGAGATCTCACATTGAAAAAGTGTGCTGAACGCAGCAGATAAGAGTGAGTTCTTTCTACACTGAATAAGTTCAAGCATGAACTTGAAAATAAGAAGGCCAATTCTACATTTGTACTAATTCAAGCATGCAGAAGTGAGTGCTCCATCTTACAAGTAAAAATTACTTAGGATAGTTACATTTACAATGAAGCCTTGAGTACAGATCTCATCGTAGAAGAATGTTGCAATGTTTATTGCAGATTTGAGTAAAAGGAATAAAATCAAGTAAAATCCACTTAACTTTACAACGCTGGAGTTCCGAGCTTGTAAGAAATATGAATAATTAATAAGGTTGCATGTTGCAAGAATTGTTTACTTTGTTATTGTTGAATCTGATGTTACATTTTGTAACTGTTAATGTAAACTGTAACATCAGATTTGTAAGTTCACAGCACTTTACAATAGGGTTCAATTTGTTAATTAGATAACTAATAAGCGATTGAACATTAACATGAACTAAAAAAAAAAAATTCCAAGGCATTTATTAATTCTTAGTTAATTCAATAATGTTGTATGTGGATTTGAGATAAAACAAACTGAACACTGAACAGTTGTATTTTTATAAACTAAAGTTAACACAAAATAATAAATCCCAATAAATGTATTGCTCATTGTTAGTTAATGCATTAAATAGTGAAATCTTACTGAGTGATAATTTACTCATTTGCTATTAATTTCATACTACTGGAGAAAGAAAAAAAAAGACATTTCAGTTGAATCTTCCTTGCCATTTTTTTCAATGCCGTCATCAAATTCAGCTGCCAGCTGACCCAAAAGTATAATTTACTAATATCTTTTGCAACTTTCTACATGCAGACAGTGAAATTCATATGTATAACATTAAGTAAAACATTGTTACATAACATGGACTAAAGCGAGCGAGTAAATCTAACTTATTCAAAAGTATAATATCTGAATGTTGCATAGACAAACATGAAAAACTTTTAAAATAAATTTCAAACTGATCATTTAGAGAGCTAAATGCATGTCGTCTTGTCTTTTACAAAATCAATAAATTATCAAAGCCTTTAACACCCACATTCTAGTAGAGTGCAATACTGGCATCGCAAGTAGCCAACACAAATCCACTGCTTCACTGATTATAATGAGGATAAAAGGAACCATTTCTTTGCAGTACAGTCTTAGTCATAAACCTTCATTCCATTTTCTACATTGGAATCCTTAGAAATATTTACTTTCATTTTGAATACTTCAAATGAGTACAGAAGAAAAATTCACTTAATATTTCATGCTCCAACTATCTTATTCAGTCTAGAGCTTCAGAAAACAAACCCATTTGATTAAGAAACATGATCTAGCAAAGTTCTTCCTCATTTATTCCCAAGTTAGAAGCTTTAATCTGCCATTTAATATTTCTAAGCAACAACCAGCAGCACCTGCTTTCCCGTGCACTTATTTTGCAGCTTCTTCGACAAAAACCCAGACACATGCAAATAAAAAGACCCTAAATAAAGAAAGCTAGAGAAAACGAGCTCTTTCAAAGTCTGACCCCGACTCCCGAGAGACCGGTTGAGAGAAGATGCCCGCACGCCTCCCAACATCTGCAGCGTAATTAAAACAGTACTGTCTGGCCATCTTAAATATGAAATGAAACAACTAATCAAGCTTTGCAGGGTCCTGAATAAGCCAGCTGCTTAATAAGAATTTCATTACTAAAGATAAAATAGAAAGTGCCCCACAGTGTTCACACTGTTTTTCTCTCATTTGAATAAGAGATGTCCTGAGACAACCTCTTACCAAACAGTTACGGGCCATCGTCTGTTGAGCGAGAGGCTAAATCCTCCGTAATCACTGCTGCAATATCAGCATTATACTGTAATCTCATTATGCCGCAAAGTTATCACTGACCTTCTCACACTCTAATCAAGAGAAATACAGTCATTATACTAATTAAAACTCTAGCTGAGAGTTCTTTGCGCAATTAGCAAAACTTTCACCTGAGATTAGAGGTTTCCGACGATGGAAAAGCACTTATTTGTATTAAAAGTCAAAAACTGTGAGGCAGGTCATCTCCAGGAGTCAAAAGCCCAGCTGCACTCCTCTAATAGGACTGACAAATAAATTGTCAGAAAAATAAAGCTGTTTTGGTTCTCTTCCAGCATGCTTGGGGGGAGGGTAGAAGTAAATTTTTAAAAATTGCATACATTTCGCATATCGAACAACTGTCACGGACCACTAGCAACTCATTTCCTTAGCCTCTGATGGAAAGGCACTTTTGCTGAGCGATCTCACATTGATCATGTAGAGTTGACATATTGGCACTTGTCATTTAATGATACTGCGTTTATGTCAGACCGGAGGGCATAGATCAAAGGAGAGGGCAAGCGTGGAGCATTATGGAGTCTCTGCATTAGGTAATGGCCAGCTGCTCTTTAATGTGATCACAGACGCCATCAAGTTCCTTAATATGAAAAAGAAACCCCTCAAAAGTCATTAATACTATGAAGAGATGGACTAAAAAGTGACTCCGAAAATTTACAAGCTGAGATCCTGCATTTGTTCATTGATACACTGGACAAAAGAGGCAAAAGCACTGCACACATCAACAACAGGAAAAAATACTAAAGGTTATTTAAAAAATAAAAAAAGCTTGGTTTCATCTAATCACAACATGAGGATATTAGTGTCTCCTTACCTTACTTTCATAATTATTGCACAATTTGTGAACCAACTCAACTAATTTATGAACTATTTTTAATTAAAGAGTTCACAGGGAGATCGTATTCTCCCTTTACACTTGGTAATAACATGCGTTTCATATCCTGATAATATCTGGAATGATTTGATTGCACTTATGCACACTAAATTAAAACCACATATTACTTGAAAGGATGTGTCAACATAAAATATTTCCATTTACAGAATTTGAAAAACATTGACAGATGATTCTAAATGCTTTCCATCATTTTGACAGATAAAAAATGGCTCTTGCCACAGAAGTTCATGTATTATAAATGGCACATTAAAAACATGAATCGTTATATTTTACTGACAGTTCAAAAGATTATGGGAAAAATCCAATAAATGCATTAACTAAAAATGTAAAAAATATATGGTTAATGTACACTGCTGTTCAAAGGAAATTAATACTTTTACCAATACACTACTGTTTTTAAGGAAATTAATACTTTTCTTTAAAAAAAAAAGATACATTAATCTAAAGTAGCAGTAAAGACTTTTAAATTGTTACAAAAATATATTTCAACAAATCCTGTTCTTTTAAACTTTCTATTCAAAGAATCCTAAAAATAGAATGCATTACAGTTTCCACAAAAATACTAAGCAGTGTTTTCAATGTTGATAATAATAAATGTTTCTTGAGCAGCAAACCAGCATAGAATGAGAATAAACTACATTTTAAAATATACTACAATAGAAAACAGCTTTTTAAAAATTATAATTACTGTATTTTTTAATCTAATAAATAAATAAATAAAGCAAGCAAGCAAGCCTTGGTAAGCAAAAAGACTTCTTTTAAAAACATTAAAAGAAGTCCAATCCAAAAGTTTTGAACCATAGTGTATTTTTAGTGATCTGATCACAATGTGTCTCGTGTATATTTACACCTAGCTTTTAATGCAGTTAAAGTATGTTAAAGGCAGCATTGGAGCTTTAGAGCTCCATTGCAGACAAGCCAAATCCATTCACCTTGATCAGAATTTCATAATTCTGCCAAGTGAAGAGCATGAACATACATCATAAACAACCTCAGAGAGTCATTCTAACACCTATGGCACATAAAAAACATACTACTCAGAGACCACACTCGTTGAATAACAAAATTGAACATCACAGCAGACCAGACTAAGTTCCCCAAGTACACCTTTTAACATGCAAAACCCGTTTTAAGAGCTGCTGAAAAAAGGCATCCCGCAGAGCGAGCCATTGTTTCTCGTTAGGCTCGCGACTGAGTCGTCGGCGCGACCAGATCCTGACACGCGTCAACCAATCACATTACTGGCCCGTGACGGACTGAATAATGAATAAAAAGACATTCCACGGTCTGACCCAGATGGATGTGTTTTCCTTACCTTCCAAAAAAAAACGCTTAATGCATGAAGAGACTAGAAGTGGGTAAACGCAATAGCCAATTTAATAGGTAAAACACAATCAACGTGCATGCCAAAAAATGAGAGCCATCCAAATGACTTTAAAACCATGAGGAACATCATTATGACAGGGTGAAATGATCTAGATTTTACAAAAGAGCTTGTAAGGCCATGATGAATGAGTAATCAGCATTGTACGCAGGGCGCCTGAGCCGCCACATGCAGTCACCACCCAGTAATAACAGTCTAATGATGCATTTTTGCAATCTGCTGCCCACTCAGGTTAGTAAACATTACTCACAGTGCAAAAGCTCATCAAACACGAGCACAAGCACACAGATGGAGCTGGACGCAGAGATGCGCAGAAGACTGTGATATGCCTCTCATAAATACAGGTTCATAAACAAAAACAGACTTAAAGGGCACGGCGGAGACAAACACACACACACGGGCACCTGAAGAGCGATCAAGATGCAGGTATATTTCAGGTTGATTTAGTGTGACAAGAGAATTGGTTGTGCTGTGAACGGGGCTAAGGTTAACATTCCTCCTCTGCATTTAAAGAGCCGGTGTAAAATGCATCTAAAATTGAGGCCTGGGACAGACGAGGTGAACGTTCATCATGGCATACAGCCACACTCACTGATCCGCATATATGCACGAGTTCGAACACACCTCTCCCTCTCGTGTTCAGATTCCTTATGCCAGGCCAATACATCATTGCACTCCCAAACCAAATGAGGCAATCGCTCAAAATTATTTGCATATAAACTAATGAAACATTGCAAAGTTAAACTCTCTTGAATGTTAATTACAAACGTAATGCACAATTTGCTGATTAATGTTTCATTGCATCTTGTAGGGAGGGACGGTGGGACTTGGGGAACGGCACTGCGGCTGTACACTAAACAGAGGAAGGTGTTTACGCTCCAGTTCAACATGTACTGCTTCAATATGAAAAGAGTGTGATTTCCCTTTTTGTGTGTATGCACAGGAATTATTAAAAGATTAGGTATTAAAGGAATACAATCAACAATTTAAATTAGCTGAAAAATGCACTCACCCTCAGGTCATCCAAGATGTAGATGAGTTTGTTTCTTCATCAGAACAGATTTGGAGATATGTAGCACATAACTTGCTCACCAATGGATCCTCTGTAGTGAATGGGTGCCGTCAGAATGAGAGTACAAACAGCTGATAAAAACATCACAATAATCCACAAGTAATTCACGTTACTCCAGTCCCATCAATTTACATCTTGTGAAGTGAAAAGCTGTGTGCTTATAAGAAACAAACTTATCATTAAGACATTTTTGGTTAAAAAACGAATCCTCTATCCATAATATTGCTTTCTCCGGTGAAAAAGTCATCTCGTCTGAATCAGGAGAGAAATATGCACAGATCAAACCAAAACAGTTCGAAACACCTATGTTGGAGGATTTTGATGTGAGAGGACAACAGGAGATATACTTTTTACTGAAGGATATATCATTATGAATGATGTTTTTTATATTTTGGCCAGATGCAAAATTTAAAATGCCTTAATGATAGATTTATTACAAACACACAGCTTTTCACTTCACAAGATGTTAAATGACAGACCCATTCACTGCCGAGAATCCATTGGTGAGCAAGGGAGCCTGAGGATGATTACATTTTCAGCAAATTTCCATTTTTGGGTGAATTATTATTATTAAGTGCACTAATGACTACAGACAGCGTGTCATCATAATAAATGACAACTAAAAATATGATAATCTTCACGTGTATATTCTTTTCTGTATTTCATCTACATTCATGCCCAGAAATGTTTGTTTTAAGAATACAGTTTAGTTGGCATCCTGCTCATTGGCCGTTGACACACAATGAGAATTTGCATGAGGAAGAGGATCATCTGGCACTGCTGCATGTAGAGCAGAAAGAGGCATTGTCATCAATAATGCATGATCAATCTATTCATCCTTATTAATTATTCATGCTCTCAAAACTAGACAGGAAGGCAAGGTGTGAAATGTATGTCGTCATGTTTTTTTTTGGCCGAACAGACACTATTTTTATTCTATTTCAACACTCGACCCAGGTTTCTGAAGCCTGTCGTAATCACTTTAGCTAGCAGCTGGAATACTTGACGTTTTAACGTGATTCTCTCTGACCTTTACTTCTTGGTCTGAGAGAATTTGCATAGAGAGATGTCTTAAGGCAGATAATCACCCAAGTTCCCTAGTACAAATGAAATTTTGATTTGTTGTAATAGGGATTATGGCTAGTGAATGTTCTGAGTGCAAAATTTCGTCCATACAATCATCACTGAACATCTGGTGTACACAAAATTACGCTCAATAGCCAGTAAATTTTACATATAATTAATTTAGTCTGTACCAGTGCCAACAGACTAACAGCACCGGAATAATTAAACAAGCAGTTCAGAAGATATGCTGCTGAAGAAAAAACACAGGTTACCCCATAACATAATAAAGCTCATGAGATCTACAACACCTGAACCTTATTGCTTTAAACTTGAATAAAATTTCATGAATGGAGCTTGGTATCCAAAAAACGGCTATTCACTAAAACAAGTTACCAAAAAATAATTTAAAAATCCTTAATTTAAAAAAAAAGTATTACTATTATTGCAGATTTGCGTTAATTCAATTACATATAGAATGCAATTTGTGGTCAGAAGTAAAACTTAGAAACTTAAAACACAACACTCTGACTTTGCCGGGAATATAATGTCACTGCAATGTGCACAACTAATGATAAACATTCACTGTTAAGCAAATAAAATGCATCTGTGAGAAACAGTTCCTCTATTAGATGATAATAAACCCTGCAATTGATAAAACCTGTAAATAAGGCAGGGGAAAAAACAGGTAACAATTTCATTTTGTTGTATGTCATCATCTGAGCATTGAACAAGAGGAATATCCCACATCCGACTTGGACACTGTGGGCATATTCACAGAAAAGAGAAATACAAAAACTCTCACCAGTTACAGGAACAATGAGGCCTCCTGTCTCCACACACATAAGGGCCCCACCTACAATTAAAAGTAGAGCAAAGATTTAGAAACAGAGTTATAAGACATATAATTTAGTTTTTTCTTGTCATTGTTTTGACACCGAACACATTTTCCAGCTGAGAACATCTGGTAACCATTGGCATTACCCTCAAGTAGAAACAAAGGCCTGAGCAGATTTTATACGGCACATATGTTGTGAATAAGAATGGGCCGTGTTCTTATTCTGTGTACTAGAGGTGTGTGTAATGCATTCATGTGTTCCTCTGCTTGACTGACTAACTGACTGATGGACTGATTGGCAGTGGCAGGCCTGACTTATTCATGTGGGGCTAGAGGCAGGTTGTCAGGCTGGTTCATTGGGGTTCTGGGAGAGTGCCGGTCCTGCGTCTGGCCCTGGAGAGAAAGGGGCAGCGCGAGCAATGGTCTGGCCCACTCAGGCATAGCCGAGCAATGGGAGACTGCAGCTGTTCTCCCTGGTGTTGACCACTTTTTATCCCACTGCCTGCTCTGGACCCTGACAGACCGGAAACAGTCTGCTACACCTGGCTATACGCAAGCCTTTGCCACCACAATACAAAACTGCTCACACAAACATACATTATCACACATACACAAAGCCACAGAAGAAAGGCGGCGGCAATTCTGAAGTGTATGAGGGATTCTCTTCTTTTCACACTGGTGCCTTTGGTTTCAAACCATGATATTAATGTTAAAACACTAGCTGCACTGTTTAACTCTTGATTTTTGTCCCTCTACTGCAAAACCATAATCTTAATATGCAAAGAGTAGGGTACAACAGAATGCTTTGTAAAAAGACAGAATAAATGTTTGACTTTTTATATTGGATTTTTTATCTTATTGGAATCGAAACTAGGAATCGATAAGAATCGGAATCGATAAGCAGAATCGGAATCGATAAAATTCAAACGATATCCAACCCTAGCAAAGAGAGATGAAGAATCACAGCTGTTTCTGAGGAGATAAGTAGAAAAGACATAAATAACCTGTATATTATGTACTGTATGCACAACAAGATAACTGATGCAATGATTGGTAAATAATTGTATCACTGTCACTGTAATACACTGTCAAAGGATTTTGGTCAATAAACTGTTTAGTCAGTATGTTTAAATTAAGTTAATCTAACCCTTTTTCAGATAATATGCCTTAAAAGTGCAATTAAATATCAGTTTTTTCAATGTTTTTGAAAGAAGTCTTTTAATGCTAACCAAAGTTACTTTTTTTTATCAAAAACACAATAAAAACAGTAATATTGTGAAATATTATTATAATGTATTTATTATTTTAAAATGCAATTCATTCCTGTGGTGCAAAGCTGAATTTTCAGCATCAATACTCCAGTATTCAGTGTCACATGATCATTCAGGAATATTTCTAATATGCTGATTGGCTCCTCAAGAAACATTTCTCATTTTTATCAGTTAATACTGTGCTATTTTTATTTATTTGTAAACTGTGAATAGGAAGTTCATCATCAACAGCATTTATTTGAAATAAGACTTTTTTTTTAATTCTTCACTGAATTCAACCCCATGGTAATGTTAGCGGCATGCTCTATTGCTTTAGCTACTGGAATGCTAATACTGTTAAATTGAATTCACTAAAAATGATCTAATTTGGTTTATTAAAGAAAAAAACAATTTGATTACTTTTTAGTACAGTATATTTGTAGAATTGTATATTTTAGTATTTCCTCAGACACTTTCTGTACATTGTAACAAAACCATAAATTATGTAGGTAACAACAAATTACACTAATCTCAAAATATGAAGCAAATAATTTTTTTTTTAAATGGCAGAAAAATATATTTAAAAAAAAAAAAATTTAAAACAGGTTAAAATATCACGTTATACATGGTTAAGTTGCAGTCTGTACAGAAAGTGACCAGATAAAAACACAGTCTACCACAAATAATATGTAACAATGATGTAACAATATTTCAACATGAAATAAAAATGAAAGTGGGAGCAACTGGGGGTTCAGTGCCTTACTCAAGGACACCTCAGTCATGGGTATTGAAGGTCAAAGATAGCGCTTTTCATTTACTCCCCCTACCTACAATTCCTGCCAGTATTGAGACTCAAACCCACGACCGTCGGGTTACAAGTCCAACTTTCTAACCATTAGGCCACAACTACCTAAATGTGATAAGTCTATCATAACTTTGTAAACTGCCATACACTCTCAGAAAAAAAGGTACAAAATCTAATTCGTACCATTAAGAACAAAAAAAAAAAACATGGTACAGAACATGGCAAGACACTAATGACACTAAAACACTAATGGCACAGGATGAGAGACGGAGGATGGGGAAGAACTGTCATCACAGAGACAAACTGAGATGTAATTAATAAAATAATGTTAGCGCCACCCTCCATTTCCCGTTTCATGGCAGCAACAAGAGGGAGCAACACTTAGCTGTACACTGCTGACTTCATTATCTATTCCCTCTGATTGTCCCTGATTCCCTCTCTTTCTTTCCCCCTCACCGCTTGGCACGCCATCGCTAACAAGCTCAACCAGCCACCAATATATCAACTGCTTCTCCTTGTCAGGCCAGCCACTTGGCCACATCACACGCAATTACGCCACTTTGCACAAGGCCCGTTTTGCATATAAGAAATACATCACGAGCCACGCTCCCCACAATCCTTGATTCTCTTTGAAAAATGTGAGCCGAGATCTGGTGGAAAGAGCTTCAATCGGCAGGGCGTAAAGGCATCTTCTGTGTATGGCCGCTTATTTTTGATGCGTGTGAATTTCCATCCGTTTGGTACGTGTTTAAGTGTGTGTTCAAAGACAAAGGTGAAGAATGTGTCTGAGATAACAAGCGGGAGGAAAAAAACAAAGCCTTGACGCTTATGCATACATAGCGAATATCCGATGGTGGCAAGATATTGCATTTCCATCTGCTTTTCAAAGGATGTGATGAATATTTAAATATGCATAGAACTGACAGGCTAACCTATAAAGAATCGGAATGAATAATAAGAGCCAGCTCCTTTGTTGCAAACTTTTCTCGACGCCGCCACGCAACTGAAGAAATAAAGGGAAGGAAGAGAGGAATGTGAAGAAATTGAGCAGGAAGCCGAGGGTTTGAAATGAAAGAATTAGTCAGACAAACGAACTGACAGAAAATCGAATTTATGGGTTAAAAGAAAAGATAGGACACAGCGACGGAGAAACTTCTGAAGCATTATTTCAAGCTGATCCAATATGCCTAAAGGGAAGGAAGAGAGGAATGTGAAGAAATTGAGCAGGAAGCCGAGGGTTTGAAATGAAAGAATTAGTCAGACAAACGAACTGACAGAAAATCGAATTTATGGGTTAAAAGAAAAGATAGGACACAGCGACGGAGAAACTTCTGAAGCATTATTTCAAGCTGATCCAACATGCCTCGGTCCACTCCATTTAACCGCTGAGATGCTGAATGGGCTACAACAGTCCTTGGAATTGTTTGCTGCTTGTTTTCTCATTGAAGTGTGCGGCTTCAAGATGAAGCAGCACAGGTCGTATTCACTTATTTTCAAATGGCAAATATTTACAGCAGGAATTTAAAGGCTTTGAGCAGATCATTTTTTGTGGGGTTTGTGTGTAGTTAGATACCACAACCCACATATTCCCTCATGCAGGTTTAGACCGTTTTCCAAGCTTTCTTCATGGGACTTTTTTTTTTTTTTTACCAACAAAAACGTTACCAAATGCTTACAGTTAGTCCAACCAACAGCTGGGTAGGGAAAAGGCGCTTTTCATCCAGAGCGGCTTACTGGAGAAACCTGGGGTTTGATTAAAAAAGCCTTAGCAACTAAGAGAGGGCAATATACTGTTCCGTGCTATTTTTCAGTGGCTAAACCTGTTGCACCACACTAATAGGAAATGAAGACAGTACTGGTTAGACAAAAATAGACAAAAGATTAGAAAAAGGGTCACACTTTATTTTAAGTGAGAATTTCACTATTATCTATAAACCTTTGCCTCAAACTCCTAATTTGCAGTTTATTAATAGTTAGTAAGGTAGTTGTTAAATGTAATTATTGGGTAGGGTTAAGGGAAAATGTGGTCATGCAGAGTGAGGCATTAAAGTCATATGACGCGATTTCATGTTTTCCTTTGTCTTTGGAGTGTTACAAGCAGTTTGTGCATAAAAGATCCGTAAAGTCACAAAGATTAAAGTCTCAAACCCAAAGAGATATTCTTTCTAAAATTTAAGACTAATCCACGACCTTCCTAAAACGCCTCATTCAAACACGCCCCCACAAATCTACGTCACTGTGTGGGAAGATTTGCATAACACCACCCAAATGTATACGGAAAGGCGGCGGCGTAACTTTTATTCTCGCTGTATTATTGTTGCCACCGCTGTCATGCGTAAGATTTCCGTCACACGCTTGAGGTATTCGGCCAATCACAATGCACTGGATAGCTGGCCAATCAGAGCACCCCACGGTTTTCAGAACAATGAGCTTTTTAAAAATCAACGCGTTTCAGATAAGCGGGGCAGAGAGGAGCAACAATAATGTATGGTATGTGGAAAACAATGTGTTTTTTGAACCTTTAACTGCTTAAACACATTGCATTACACCAAATTATGTTTTTTTAGCAATGTCATATGACCTCTTTAATATGTGCTTAAGTACTATAAACAGCCAACATGCTAGTGACATGCATGCTAATACGCAACTACCTAATTCTGAAAAATGATCCCTAAACTAAACTGTTACCGTAAAAAGGCAGCGTACCACAGAATAAGAGCTAACATAAATAGATATAATAGATGAAACAGTGTTTTATAAAATACATTTAGTAAAATTAATTTTATTATATAAAAAATATATAATAAATATAAAAAGTGCATAAAATAATAAAAAAATACAATTATTATAAAATAAAAGAACAATACATGAAACAAAACAAAAACACAAAGCAAAACAAAACAAAAAAATTTGTGATTGGCCTAACTTTTTCTTGGGATCATTACATAAGTATCGTTTTAATATGTTTTCCCCATTTTTCTTTTTTCCCACTTCTCCCGAGACCAAAAGTTTGAATATTATTGGAATCTGAATTGTTGCCTCAAGTCTTGATTCATCCATTTGATAATTTTTTTTTTTTTTCCAAAATGTTCTAACTGGACTTCTCTCCGGTTACTTAAACAGGACTTTTCCAATCGTGCTCAAACCTAGTTCCTGCAAGCTCACATTCATCTGCCTTAACTTTCGAGCACAATGTCCACTTCTCAAAATCCACTCCCCAATACATAAAACCAATTCCCCCTTTTTTTTTCGTTTTACACTTAAATGTACGTCATGTGTATAAGAAAAGATCTATCGCTACTTTGGTTCCAAAAGAAACTCCAGGATCGGTTGGCATGTTTTACATCTCCAAGGACCTGAATGGCTGATATCGCTTGGCTTTGATCGACCAAGATGAAAGACAAAAACAAGGTCACAAAAACATGAACGCGTACATTCTGGCACGTGGGAAGCTACTATCTCATTCAGGAACGTATGGGAGCACCTCAAAGCTCTGAGTGCAAGAGGTTCTGCTGGATCCGATAAAGAACAGAGTTCACCAAACATCACTGTGACTAATGACCCAAGCAAGCCCATCCCGTCCTCCCAGCCCTCATATCAGCTCCTATGACATTTAAAGCAGTAAATGCCACTGGCTGCTGGCGAGGTGGGAAGGATATCTAATGGAAGGCATGGAGGCAGCGCAGCTGATTCAACCATAAGGGTAATAAAGCCCCTCATCATGGGCCTCTAACATCATAGGCGCTCAATCCACACCAAATAAGACCCGAAGTGATCACAATAACACAAACATACACAGAGAGCTGATCTTGGATCAGCTAATCAATGCATTAGTGCACAGTCCAATGACTCTGCACTAGGCCAAGCAAAGGCTTGTGGCTTTCCAAAAACTGCAAATTAGGAAGCTCAGATAGGGCTTCTCCATCTTGGAAACAGCTTGCCCTCCCATTTCTCCTCCCATGTTCCATGTCGCTCTACCTCCCTGCCTACTGATGGAATAAATCATGGTGGCACGATAGTTTTAATGGCTTTTTAATGAGTCTAATGTTTTCTGTTTTAATGAACTTCTTACATCAGCTTTAATCATTCTGAAGGAATGAGAAATGATTGAGGAATGGCCTACATTAATTTAATTTACTGTTCAATCTGCCCAGCAGTCTCCTACAACCAGAAACAACAGAGCGAGAGGGAGGGAACAGGACGACAAAGGAACTTGTATGGTCTGATCTGCGGAGGCAAACAAGTGTAATTTACGACGCGACATTTAAGGCTTGTTGTTTCTTCCTTATCACCAATTAAATAGCTTTGTTGTGACCCACTGATTTGGGTTAAAATCCCACAAAATAAAGTGTGGCTTAGAGCATCAATGCATTAATCAGTCTAGACAACTGCTTGTTCCTCTGGTATGAGCATGTCAATCACTTTGAAAAACACCGGGGATTGGGCTGACGGGGATGGAGGGCCCTGGATATGAATGGATAAGATGCTGTCAACTAGAATGTTGGGAAAAAATTAAGATTGATTTCGATTCGGCATTAATTCTTCAGGCAACAAACACCTGTCTGTCCACCATGCATTTCATTTAGAGGAGGCAAAACTAATAAACACCTGTCATCCTAAGTGTTATCATTAGTATAACCCAATTTACATTTAAATTTTTACAATTGTATTCAGTTTTATTTGTACCAAACATGTGTGCGTGTTTGTATAGAAGCCTTCCAGCATGTATTACCAAGTCATTGATTAGTTTATTACAGTCTCAGATCTTTAAAAGCATGGGGCGGTGATATGCTTTACCATCATTACGGTACCAAGCAAAAGTCACTTTGGATCAATGACCATGGGGTGTCTGTCCATTCATAACATGAATTGAGTATCACCTGAATGCCATAAACACAGCTAAAGGGTTAAAATAAATAAATAAAAATTAAAAGACAAATTTAATCTTTAGTAAGCTTGTTTACTTACATAGTGAGGGGCTTTGATTTGATTGCTTGATCAGCCTGTAGCTGTTTTAATAGGGCAACAAACTTCAAAGCTATCCTCATTAGCCTCCAACACTCCTCATCACAGCACTGTTGAATATTTAAGACTTAAGATCAATGATTTCTTTTCTCACTTGCATGATATACACATTACAATTAGCCTTTCCCTTCTCACAGCCAGTGCCACCACCAACAGTTTTAAATTCAACCTTCAAGATTTCCCCCTTTACATGCAAAATTGGTCCTTAAATCTGCTCGAAAGGTGAATGGTTGTATAAAGAGTCCTTAATTACCATTATGTTCAAAAGTATAAAAAAAAATAATCCCTTACTGATCCACAAGGAGTTTTGCCATTCAGCCACCCAACAGGAGAGTGCATTATCTCTACACAGGATGTAGAAAATTCAATATCCAGACGACACCAGAAAACCACCTATCAAGGATTAAGGTTCCCTAATGAATTAACATGACTCGCTTGTACCCTGTCTGTCTCGCCAAGCATTTTTTACAAGAGTGCATCAAATGATACAAAAAGTTATAAATATTCTTTCAGAAATTAATGATTTTATTCAGCTAGGATTCCTTAAATTTATCAAAAGCAGCGGTAAATACGGTAAAAAAGAAAAAAAAATTATTTCAAATAAATGTTCTTTTGAACTTTTTATTCATCACATAATCCTAAAAAAAAGTATCACGGTTTTTACAATAATATTAGGCAGCACTATTATTATTATTATTATTATTTATAGTAATATAATAATAAACTTATACATTTCATTACATCACTATTGAAAATATTGTTTCATGTATATAAATATTATGTATTAAATAATACATACTAATCAAGTAAACCTAGTACGAGTTTTGCCTGCTTTTAAACCTTTTTTATTTATTGGGTTTGGTTTATTTTTGCATTATATCAAACATGTACAGTAAAAAGCAAAAATACAAGATGGAATAGAATATACAAGAAAATACAATTTATATACAGTGGTTTTATCATCAGCTTTAATAAAGCAGCAGGAATGAATTACATTAAAAACATTAAAATAGAAAAAAAACTTTTCCATTGTTTTTACTGTAAATTAGTGCAGCCTTGATTATAAGGTATGTCTTTCATGCATAAGAAAATTCTTACCCACCGCAAACTTCTAAATAGTAAAAATGACATCTGAATGAAAGTGTATACAGGTGCATCTCAATAAATTAGAATGTCGTGGAAAAGTACCCCCTCCAAGTATTGAGTACATGTACAGTAAATTAACATACTTTCCAGAAGGCCAACAATTCGCTAAAAATGTTTTTTTTATTGGTCTTATGGAGTATTCTAATTTGTTGAGATAGTGAGTTGGTGGGTTTTTGTTAAATGTGAGCCAAAATCATCACAATTAAAAGAACCAAAGACTTAAACTACTTCAGTCTGTGTGCACTGAATTTATTTAATACACGAGTTTCACAATTTGAGTGGAATTACTGAAATAAATGAACTTTTCCACGACATTCTAATTTATTGAGATGCACCTGTATGTGTGTACAAATTTATAAAAACAAATAATAAAATTGAAACATAAAATATATAAAATAGCAGGCTTTATACTATATGAAAACCACTATGGCACAAAGGCATTCAATCTTCTGAGGTATTCAAGTGATGGTTCAGATTATGTGGATTTTGCTGGCAAATTAGATTTTTTGCTTAAAGCATTAACATGAAGGCTCCACCTGCATTCATCCTGTTTCCATCTTTATCCATCATTATAACTTTGCTGAAGGCCAAACCAAGGACAACCCAGCAATCGGGCACAAGTGCAAATCCCAATTTCAGCTGGAGGTTTTTATAGGTCTGTTCTCATCCCCTGTGGCTGAAATTGCTTTGTGTTACTTTAAATGTTTGTCCTTTATGGATGTGGCTGCAAGGTTCAGCTCTACTGGCCATATAACACATCACTGCAATCCTTAAAGGAAAAGCTGAGGGATGTTTAATGACCCAGGGCTGTATCTCAGTGGCTACTGACCAGATGATGAAGGTGCTTAACACTGACACACAAACACACCTTAAAATACACAAACATTTAGTGACACAAGCAGCACTCTGTTTGTGTGCTTGTAAGTGTGAGCTGTATCTCACTTTTAGCTGCCATGATTACAGTGTGTGCAGGTCAGCGCTCCCACTCAGTGCACACAATTTACATTTCCATTTGTTTTCCCAGAATCACAGCCCAGAGACGGGGACGAGGCCTCTCCAAAGAAGCTCAAAGAGTTTGATTACCATGCTGCATAAACATTGCAGTAACTTTGAAAACTGAAAGAAAAATAAATGAGAGAAAGAAAAAAAAAAAGATGATGTTTCGGCTGAGCTGCAGTGTGACGGTCATGCGGTACCATTATCGGCTTTGCCTTGCACTGATAGGACCACACAATTTCCATCTCAAAGCACTGACGGCACGATAAGAAATACCTCAACTTCAAATGTGAAATTTATGTATTTTGTTTCATTGAGAACAATAATCAATATATCAGAACTACAAAACGTAACTTTTCCAATATGTTTACTGGCAACTTAGCATTGCCATACGTGATCACAAACAACAGATACCAGACTTAATGTTGTGTTATGTTTTTATGCTATTTGTAAATTGCTACCGAATAAAAGGCACCACATTTTCTATAGAGGAACTGATTTTTAGCAGTAATTAATAACCTTTGAAGAGAGATCTACCTGAAGTTGTTAATGTATACTATACAATAATGTATACGTCTGTTGAAGTCATCATTATATATATATATATATATACACATATACATATACTTCTGTTTAACACAATAGAAGAAATTTTGAAGAATGTTGGTAACTAAACAGTTAGCGGTAGTCATTAACTGTCATAGTATGGAAAAAAATTCATATTTTTAAAACACTCAACAATCTTTGTTTTTTTTTGTTGTTGTTTTTTACAATTTTGAATTTTTTTGTGCAAGTAACTGCCTGTAACTTATATATATTTTTAAAACATTTTTGCTTCAAAATAAAATTTGTAAATTTGTTGTCCCCATGGAAAAAAAGAATGAATAGGAAAAATACTTCCAGAACCAAGATGTCTTAAAAGTAGTCAGATATCATTGACCTCCAAATGGTCTGACATTTAGAATGCACATGGTGGACATTATAATTCTTTTTAATCTGGACAGAAAAGGGAACCTGAGCTTTACCCATTAAGAACCAGATCACATAAAAAGAAAAAAACTTAGCAACCACATCGAAGTGTCATAGCAAGTGTAGTATGCCAGTATGAGATAGTAGGTTTGAGTGTCAGTGAATGAATGAGTGTGTGAGCGACTGGAGGAATGAGTGAAGGAGAGCAATTGTTACTGTAAATAGTGACTATGGCAGGTATTGGAGGTCTGATTGGAGAGATGGGACTGCGAAGGATTATTTAGAGAGCTGCCAAAGCCCGTCACTCCTCCTCGTTGTTCAATTACACTCCTCACCCGCAGCACCCACCGAAACAGCTCATCTTTTTAAATCATGAATGTCACTGAAATACAATTTCACTTTGACTATGGGCCACTCCACCTGTCCTTATGCTGATGCTACTCGCTTTGTGGAGCAGAAGTGATTTTAAGAGAGAGAGAAAGAAATGGAGAACACATTCTCTACAGTTCTATTCAACCTCAACAATGAATCTCCTTCTGATTGTGTATAAAGGATCAGATTGCAAGCAGAAAATACAATGTTTGAGAAAGAGAAAACCAAAAAAATGAAAACTCTAACATCTAGTTCACCCTACTAAAAAGTCCCGAACACATGGAAACAAAGCTAGCATACAGAAAAAGCACACGGTAGTGATGTCTGATTCATGGTGAACAAATCTTTTTGAATCGAATAATTCAAATTATTTGACTAAGATGATTTGCAAAGCAAAACAATTTGTAACCTTTTTTTGTATGTGTATGATTTTTTTTTTTTAAATAGGCCAAAATGTTATTTATCTTTACAAAAAAGAAAAAAAAAAAAAAACTGAAAAACACTAATTAAACTAAGCAATAATAGTCATAGTACAGTAACAATATATTTATTTCATTATAAAAACTAATATAAAAAATGCTGTACAGGAACCTCTGGGAACCAGTGAATCAGTTCATTGAAGCAGACTATCTGAATTAGCCTAACTGAATCACTAAAACCAACAGCAACTCTAGCCAGCAGACATGAGGGTGCGGAAAGATACTAGGAAAATATAGAAGACAGGAAGGATAGAGAAAAAGAGAGATTTACGTCAACAGCTAACAGACCTAATCAGAGAGGAGATGGAAACATTCAGACTGTCACAGCGACAGATTAGTGATTGTAAGGTGACCTGAAGGCAGTGACATCTCTTGCTTATTCCCCCAACTGCTTAACGTCTGGGCCAGTCGCTGCCGTGAGCCTCGCACCAGAGGCCAGAGACATCTGTCAGCCCTGACAGGACCCACACAGATGGATGCTGGGACGACAGCATCATATATTTCTGCTGTGTGACATTAAAGGCAATCAGGCAGAGAAACGGTCAGCTAAACTAAAGCATATGTCCATGACTTGTCCTTCAACCCTGAAGACAAACAGGTCAAAAAACCCTGCATCCACCTTTGTGTCAAACACACACACACAAAAGTATTTTGAAGAATGTTTTAATTGGTTTGTTGCAAAACACTGGACACCAACAACTTTGATTATGTGTACAAAAAATGTCGTCTTCTGTGTTCAATGTCAGTCAGGTTTGGAACAACATGAGGATGAATAAATGATAACAGAATTTTGATTTATGGGTACAGTTTCCCTTTAAAAAACAAAGATGATTTGTTATCAGTCAGTAGAAAGCTCTACCAAAAGCATAAAAACTCATTTTCCAAAGCAAATCCAATGACACAGTCTATCGCTGCATTTTGCGACAATTATTGATTTGGCAGCTGCTTATGGACTTAAAATTTTGCCAAAGAATTGTACACATATGACTCTATGAGAACAGACAAACATCAGAGCTATCAAGCACACAATAAAATCCGCCATCTCTCTCTTCCTCCACTTCCCTCCATCGCACTCGCAGAAACACTTATTTGCCGCATCGAATTTGGCAAAGGGGTAGAAGGGTTACCATCTGTTAGAAAGAGCCGTACAATGCGAGATTTAGTTTTTAATAGCTGACTACAGAGGAGAGACAGGCCCCTTCACACCAGTTGGCAGCATCTGATGATTAGAAGAAGAAGAGGAAAAAATGGTAAAAAATGAGAATGTTAGGCAATCAGCCATCTGGAATACTCTGCCGAATATTCGAACAATTTTCAGACAAAGAAGAGAATTGGCAGACTGCTTCCAAGAGGGCTCAATTTAGTTTGAAAAATGGTGCTCATATATCTAATGGGGGATGCAGGCAGGGGGAAGGAGAGCTCGTTCCGTCCAATCAGAGCCCTTCGCGTACACTCATTTACATCTAAACAGTCGCAACTAGAGAAAATATAAAAAGACATTCGTCCTAATTGAGAACAGGTCTTTTTGTTTAGCTTTTCTGCGTCCCGATCAAAACGGATGCGATTTTGTCGAGATTAAGACACCAACTGCTCTAATTCATTAGAAGAGAAAAGAGAAGAAAAACAGGCTTTACACATCACATCTGTTCCCCCTATGACTGACTAATAGATGGCAGAGTACGTCTCCCCACAGTGCTTTTGGAGATGGGGAATGGAGGAACCAGATGAATCCATTGTAGGCGAATAGAGGTGATTCATCTTGGTGGAGCTGCCAACCCACCGACCCGCCCCCCTCGAGTGCACACGCAGGCGCACCAGCCCAGGAGATGGATGGAGCCAACAGTCAGCTTCACACCATTTACCTCCTCAAGGCTGCTGATGCGGGGCACTGGAAAAAGGGGTTATATACGAGCTGGAGAGAGAGAACGAGAGGGGGAAACGAAAGACAGGGTAGACAGTAAATGAAGGGCAATCTGCTCGTCGCGCATGACTGGTTAAATCGGAGATGCTACCTTGAGACTTTCTGCAGGGAGAGTCACTGGAGCTCTCTGTAATGGTGACTGAATAACCGGTACAAGCACAGCCCGTCTCTGCTTACCTCCGCTCGCCCTCGTGAGACCAACACCAGCTTACTGTCACACAATATGCTTCTGTGCTGAATTACCACAACACAATATCGGAATTAAACACTGCGCTGCGTTTTCCTGCGGTCATAATCTTTGATATAGGTATGGCATATTTATAGCGCTTGCTAGTTTCTCTTAATGCAAGGTTCGGGTGCTAATCTAATACCTATCAATTACACAAGAATGTATAGTTTCTCTCTCTCCTGGCGACCATGGCTATAAGCGTCCCTCCAACACCTCAATGTCATCTTTCTGTAATCTACAACTAAATAAAATAAGGGGAAAATTGCTTCTTTGCACAGCAGGACCTTTATGCTGAGAACTGATGCCCCTCACCTTTTAGGATCAGATGAGGAAGTGAAATGCTTAATTTATAGACTCCATTCAAATGTTGTTCTTTTATACACTTATATACTTGGATGCAATTCTTTCTGTCCTTTATGACTGGTGCTTGCCAGATTGTATGATATGACCCTGGTGAAAGGCACACTTTGGCATATCATACAATCTGGAGTGGATGTGAAAACCTATGGACGTTAGAATAATTGAATTGGATCATAATCATATCCATCTTCATGTAACAGCTAATTCAATGGCATCCACGCCATAAGCAAAAATTAACACTAATATGACTTCTTTTGCTTGCGCAGATCACTGACGCACTACCAGCAGGAAATCTGAGACTTTTGTCTGCATTCAAAATGAGGTGCTACACATCTCAAAAGAGCCTAATGTTCCCCATTTAGAAAGTAACAGACATCAATGACGGGGCAACATTTTCATATGAACTGAGACTGGTCTTTTCTTTCTTGCATCTATTTAACCACCTACAGTCATATTAACTCCACACTGAGTTAGACTGCAATTCTAAATTCTAAATTAAGGCATCTCTACCATTTCGAAGTTTCTTTTGCTCTCCAAGGCTGCACTTGATCAAAAAGACTCAAATGAATTATTATAAATTTGAATAATATATTACAATTATTATATTCTTACAATTTAAAATAACTGTTTTCTATTTTACTATATTTAAAAATGCTATTTATTCATGTGATGCAAAGTTGAATTTTCAGCAGCAATTACTCTAATTTTCAATGTCACATGATTCTACAGAAATCATTGTAATATTTTTTTTCCCCAGGATTTTTAGATAAATAGAAAGCTTAAAAGTACAGCTTTTATTTGAAATATTTTGCAACATTATAAATGTCTTTACTGTCACTTTTGGTCAATTTAAAGTTTCCTTAAGTCTTACTGAAAACTTAAAACTCTTGAATGGTAGAGTGTATGCTGATTCTCCTGCACAGCCAATTGAAAACAAGACACATACAAAGTATAATGAAAACTGCATTTTACTTGAGTACAACACATATCTACAAAACATATCTAAAATGTTAACAATGCTATTGCTGCCTCGAAAGCACAGCACTGCAAATCTAGTTGTCTTCTGAAACACATTAATAGTGCATAGCTATCCAAGGCTCAGTATTGGTTGTGTGAGAGCTGATAATGCATTTCACTTGGCTATCGCTAGAGGTGGCAAGTGTGTATAGAGTCATGCGTTATTTAACAACCAGGACACAGATGCGTGCGCAAGTGTGTTTTTGAAAAGGGTTATGGCATGCGTCTCCTTCTACATGCAACTCACAATGAATGCCCTTCCCTGGACACACACACACACACACACACACAATCTCACATCCACTCATTTACCCAACAAGAATCCAATTACTTAACTCTGCTTCAGGTTCTATTGCTTCTTGGCTTCACCACCCTGCCAATCCCTCCGTAATCTCCTCTAACAGTCCGCACGCACCCCCTCAGCTCCAGCACACATAGGGTCCGCTCCTGACCCCCTATAAGAACCTGATTAAATGAAAACTGTGATGCCCATCTCACATTCCCTGGGCCAATGAATACCAATGAGAGACATGTTTTACTGACGTCTTTCTGTGTGGTCTTATTTCTCTGTATTGTAACTGGCCTTGTGACAGTCTGTTAGATAGAAAGAGAGTAAACAGGTGGGTGATAGAGACTGCATTAACCCTGCTAAAGAGATTCCCAGAAAATTCAGACAGAAAGGGTTAAGCTCAGATTTTTTTTCCCTCTAAACTTGGGTTAATTTATGATCCTGGTGTTTGGTATTGTTGGTATGTAGCATTCATATATGCTGTCTTTCTCTCAGTCGATTTCATCAAGAGTGTGGTGGACTGCAGGATCACTTATTAAACTCAATAATGAAGAGGTCATGCATAATTTCATTTGCTGTAGGAGGACCTGGGGACATTTTCTTATTTCAATAAAATACTTGATATTTTCATTTGAAAGGCCATAATTCTACTGCTGTGACAGATATTGGGGTCACTAATGGTAAATGGGCGATTTATGGATTCAGCTCGGCTGGAGAATTTGCTGTTGGGTCCTCGCCAGTTCCTCCAGAGCAAACCCATTCAACGTCCTTTAATTCTCCCCACCAATGTGATGCCAGCAGGATCACTCCTGAATCACCTATGAATCATGTGAATCACCTCAATATTGAAACCTTCCCTCACTTTCCAATGTGCTTCGTGTGTCCTTCTTATAGCAAACAAACACCTTAACAGTTTGTTTACATTCTCAGTTCAGTCTCTGGTCTCTAAAAGTTTTGAGTGGTTCAAATGTATAGTTTCTCTTTCTGTGTGGTTATACACCACAGGTCTGTAAACCACTGGTGCCCATCACTTAGAAATTTTCAGGGATATTAAAAGGGGATGCAATAAAAATAAAAGCAAAATTCATACATAAGATATTAATGACCTTGAAGGCACTTTATGCTTAACAAGTGCACGCCTAAAGCAGGGCATCATGTGAAACGGCAGTGGAAGTAAAGCAGCCGGTGCTGTGAGCGAATGAATACATATTTAAAGACCCTAAGCTCCTCAATGCTGTTTTACTGTGAAGAAATTACAACAGGACCCTGTCCAATCCCGTCGGCCCATGGGATAGCAAGCAGATGCAATTATTAAAAAAAAAAAAAAAAAACTGATATTTCCCTATAAAGGAAAGAGAAAAACAGCATTAAGCCAAATGTAATATTCAAATGGGAGTGCTGCACGCATGTAAGGAAATATTTTTCTTTTTGTTCCATTTTGGAAAGTGAGAATGTGGCAGATCCAGCTGGAAATTAAATTAATTGAAAACATTTAGGAATCTCAGTGGAATATTAAGTTTGTCCCACTGTTTTATAAAATGTGAGTTATGGTAAAATACTTATGAAATGATTTGTATATACAAGATTAGTTTTATCAATAGCCTATGTGATGTTGTCAGGAAGATTTTGACTCCTTCCTCAGTTAACAAAAACAAAAATTCAGTTTACAATAAGACACGTAGTGCACAGAGGAAGGGAAACTAAATAGCCTAAACACTACATAGGCGCACCAGGATAAATGTCACAATGCACATAGTTCTAGAAGCATAGCCATCAGACGTAAACATTGTGTGCTAGCATGAAACTAATGTGATAGATGCATTCACTTTGTCTATGCAGTTATATCCAAACTGCAATAATCATGTAAAGCAAGTAACCATGCTAACTTCCAAACAGCACATTTGAGGATAGCATGATGGAATCTTTTTAAATAAATATTTTATATAGAGAGTGTGTATAGAGTGTTATATACAGTATATATATATATTTTTTTTTTTAATGTTTTTTAAAGAAGTCTCTTATGCTCACCACAGTTGCATTTATTTGATCAAAAATAGAGAAAAAAAAAACATAATATGAAATATTACCATTTAAAATACCCGTTTTCTATGTTTATATACTTAATTTAATTTATTGATCCTTCAGAAATCATTCTAATATGCTGATTTGCTGCTCAATAAACATTTCTTGTTTTTATCAATGTTGAAAACAGCTCTACTGCTTAATATTTTCGTTGAAACCGTGATAAGATATTTTCAGTATTCTTTTATTCTTTGAAATTAAAATCTTTTGTAACACAAATGTATTTCCTGTCTTTATTGATCATGCATCTTTGCTGAATAAAAGTACTAATTCTTTTTTTTTTTTTTTAAATCAGTAGTATATACAGTGTATAAAATGTAACTTCTACTAAACCTGGAACATTGCTCTGTGAGAAACAAGTCAGAAGCTACCAAGAGCTATATATGGCAGCAATGACATCATATGGCCATGCTTAATGGAGTGTCTTGGTTCCAGCAGTATAGTCTTGACCTTTGCCTGTGGAATGTGAGCCTACACAGAACCGTATTTTTCTTTAATATGAGTAGCGTCAGCTGTCTGGTCCCATGGGAACAGTAGTGAGAACATCATGCTGGTCCAAATGGCTTTCTATCAAATGTGTCCATCTTTATTCTGTCTCTTCCTCCTCTCCCTAAAGGACCGCAGGAGTCAGACTACATAGTCCCCCCTTGGTCACTAAAGGGAGAAAGAGAGAAAAACAATCAAAGAGGAACAAGACAGGTAGAAAGGGCCAGTGATATGCGTTGGTTTGAGTTGTTAGAGCAGGGCCAGTAATGCACTGAAGTCAGAATGTTGTCAATCAACAAGAATATTTTAATTGCATCATATATTTATTGTCTTTATCTTAAGCTTATGGAAAATCTGAAAGACAACCTGGAAAGTGATACTATCCATTTCTAGCTTTGTGATTTCTTATTTCATTCATCTTGTATGTGTTGCCCATGAGAAATAATCACTTTTACAAGACCAAGTAGAGTTTCTCCTTAAGAGAAGCTCAGTTGTGCAACCACTGCAAACCAAGTGATCTTCTACAATAGCTTAATCTTCGATAAGAAACACATTCAGTCTTTTGTTCTGTTTATATGGCATGACAAAAGCAGTGGATATTACAAAAGAGAAAATGTACCAAAAGCAGTTTTTGAGAGATGAGAAAGCGGTCTTTAGAGATGCTATAATAACTCAAGGAGGATTTTCACTGTTCTTTGTGGTGTTCATAGCTTCTTTAAAAGTGAGCTGTGAAAACAGTCAGTATTTAAGGTCTCACCTGATTATAAAAGGTTCTAGTTAGGTGAGATGCCCAATGAACAACAACACTAATTGTTTCTGACAAAGCAGGTGAGAATAGTCTCTCCTTACATACCGCTGAGATAATTAACATGAGTAAGTAAAGCTGTCCACTGAAAGAGTCACCTGTGGCCTTCCGTACTAGTGAGACTTAAGTTGATTCACCAGAGTGTGCCAGTTATATCGTCAGTGAACCTTCAAAAATTCAATTTTTCTCACTGAAGTCTTGACCTTTGCCTGTGGAATGTGAGCCTACACAGAACCGTATTTTTCTTTAATATGAGTAGCGTCAGCTGTCTGGTCCCATGGGAACAGTAGTGAGAACATCATGCTGGTCCAAATGGCTTTCTATCAAATGTGTCCATCTTTATTCTGTCTCTTCCTCCTCTCCCTAAAGGACCGCAGGAGTCAGACTACATAGTCCCCCCTTGGTCACTAAAGGGAGAAAGAGAGAAAAACAATCAAAGAGGAACAAGACAGGTAGAAAGGGCCAGTGATATGCGTTGGTTTGAGTTGTTAGAGCAGGGCCAGTAATGCACTGAAGTCAGAATGTTGTCAATCAACAAGAATATTTTAATTGCATCATATATTTATTGTCTTTATCTTAAGCTTATGGAAAATCTGAAAGACAACCTGGAAAGTGATACTATCCATTTCTAGCTTTGTGATTTCTTATTTCATTCATCTTGTATGTGTTGCCCATGAGAAATAATCACTTTTACAAGACCAAGTAGAGTTTCTCCTTAAGAGAAGCTCAGTTGTGCAACCACTGCAAACCAAGTGATCTTCTACAATAGCTTAATCTTCGATAAGAAACACATTCAGTCTTTTGTTCTGTTTATATGGCATGACAAAAGCAGTGGATATTACAAAAGAGAAAATGTACCAAAAGCAGTTTTTGAGAGATGAGAAAGCGGTCTTTAGAGATGCTATAATAACTCAAGGAGGATTTTCACTGTTCTTTGTGGTGTTCATAGCTTCTTTAAAAGTGAGCTGTGAAAACAGTCAGTATTTAAGGTCTCACCTGATTATAAAAGGTTCTAGTTAGGTGAGATGCCCAATGAACAACAACTCTGTAATTGTTTCTGACAAAGCAGGTGAGAATAGTCTCTCCTTACATACCGCTGAGATAATTAACATGAGTAAGTAAAGCTGTCCACTGAAAGAGTCACCTGTGGCCTTCCGTACTAGTGAGACTTAAGTTGATTCACCAGAGTGTGCCAGTTATATCGTCAGTGAACCTTCAAAAATTCAATTTTTCTCACTGACCTGAAAACGACTTCTAACGAGTTCCTCCTTTTTTTATAGGAGGACAAGATTTTCCTATTATGGCAAGCGTCCAATTACTGTTGATATCACAGAAAGAGAGAAGAGGCTTGTCTAAAATTTTACTTTTATACAGTTTTGTTCAGGTATGGTGGTTCTGGTCTCTCAGAACCAATATTAATAAACTAAACGGCAGCAAAATAGTCCAAATCTATTCAGACAAGTGTTCTTAACCCCCATAAACTCAATAATAAACATAACACCCATAAACTTGAGATTTCTCAGCCAATTAATTGACCAGCTGTTCCTGAAAAACAAGGGGTCCATGGGGAAACGCTGACTGGTCACCTGTGTGACCTCACTCTGAAAGAGCAGCCGGGGGAAGAGCTCCATTAATGAGTTTGTTTACCTGTTAGTTCCATGCTCAATAAACATTTCTTGTTTTTATCAATGTTGAAAACAGCTCTACTGCTTAATATTTTCGTTGAAACCGTGATAAGATATTTTCAGTATTCTTTTATTCTTTGAAATTAAAATCTTTTGTAACACAAATGTATTTCCTGTCTTTATTGATCATGCATCTTTGCTGAATAAAAGTACTAATTCTTTTTTTTTTTTTTTAAATCAGTAGTATATACAGTGTATAAAATGTAACTTCTACTAAACCTGGAACATTGCTCTGTGAGAAACAAGTCAGAAGCTACCAAGAGCTATATATGGCAGCAATGACATCATATGGCCATGCTTAATGGAGTGTCTTGGTTCCAGCAGTATAGTCTTGACCTTTGCCTGTGGAATGTGAGCCTACACAGAACCGTATTTTTCTTTAATATGAGTAGCGTCAGCTGTCTGGTCCCATGGGAACAGTAGTGAGAACATCATGCTGGTCCAAATGGCTTTCTATCAAATGTGTCCATCTTTATTCTGTCTCTTCCTCCTCTCCCTAAAGGACCGCAGGAGTCAGACTACATAGTCCCCCCTTGGTCACTAAAGGGAGAAAGAGAGAAAAACAATCAAAGAGGAACAAGACAGGTAGAAAGGGCCAGTGATATGCGTTGGTTTGAGTTGTTAGAGCAGGGCCAGTAATGCACTGAAGTCAGAATGTTGTCAATCAACAAGAATATTTTAATTGCATCATATATTTATTGTCTTTATCTTAAGCTTATGGAAAATCTGAAAGACAACCTGGAAAGTGATACTATCCATTTCTAGCTTTGTGATTTCTTATTTCATTCATCTTGTATGTGTTGCCCATGAGAAATAATCACTTTTACAAGACCAAGTAGAGTTTCTCCTTAAGAGAAGCTCAGTTGTGCAACCACTGCAAACCAAGTGATCTTCTACAATAGCTTAATCTTCGATAAGAAACACATTCAGTCTTTTGTTCTGTTTATATGGCATGACAAAAGCAGTGGATATTACAAAAGAGAAAATGTACCAAAAGCAGTTTTTGAGAGATGAGAAAGCGGTCTTTAGAGATGCTATAATAACTCAAGGAGGATTTTCACTGTTCTTTGTGGTGTTCATAGCTTCTTTAAAAGTGAGCTGTGAAAACAGTCAGTATTTAAGGTCTCACCTGATTATAAAAGGTTCTAGTTAGGTGAGATGCCCAATGAACAACAACTCTGTAATTGTTTCTGACAAAGCAGGTGAGAATAGTCTCTCCTTACATACCGCTGAGATAATTAACATGAGTAAGTAAAGCTGTCCACTGAAAGAGTCACCTGTGGCCTTCCGTACTAGTGAGACTTAAGTTGATTCACCAGAGTGTGCCAGTTATATCGTCAGTGAACCTTCAAAAATTCAATTTTTCTCACTGACCTGAAAACGACTTCTAACAAGTTCCTCCTTTTTTTATAGGAGGACAAGATTTTCCTATTATGGCAAGCATCCAATTACTGTTGATATCACAGAAAGAGAGAAGAGGCTTGTCTAAAATTTTACTTTTATACAGTTTTGTTCAGGTATGGTGGTTCTGGTCTCTCAGAACCAATATTAATAAACTAAACGGCAGCAAAATAGTCCAAATCTATTCAGACAAGTGTTCTTAACCCCCATAAACTCAATAATAAACATAACACCCATAAACTTGAGATTTCTCAGCCAATTAATTGACCAGCTGTTCCTGAAAAACAAGGGGTCCATGGGGAAACGCTGACTGGTCACCTGTGTGACCTCACTCTGAAAGAGCAGCCGGGGGAAGAGCTCCATTAATGAGTTTGTTTACCTGTTAGTTCCACCTTGCACCTCATATTTTTGCATTTTCAGCATGCTCAGCACTGAGCCACAATGCCCCGGAACATATATGACCATAATTTGATCATAAAATGCTGGTTAAAAGCTACAAAGTGAACATAAATGTGCTTACAAGTTAATCAACAGCTATTGTGTGTTGCGACTGGTGTAAAATTACACTGATATTAAAACTAAAACAATTAGGCCTAAAGACAGCAGAATGGATTAACAAAAATTTTTAAATGTGTTAAACTGAGCTGGTTGCTGTAAGTATTATCAAATTGGGTAAATAACTACCATCATATATAACTATATATTATCAAATAATTTAAATAGCATCACTTCAAGCTGTAATTTTGAGGAAAAATAAGTAAATATTCAAGCAGCAGAGGATGTAAAGGTGTCAATGACCAGACGCTAAAGTCTGCAGAGCTGCACAAAAATTCTATTGGTGCAAAATCTGTTTAGGACTGGATATGATATATTTCAATTAAATGTCTATAATCTGCTGACTTATGAAGGGATAATTATTTCCATCTTATGGCTGAAAACCAATAAACAGCAGATATTAAATTATCATTAAAAGCTGATTTCTACATAGTCAACATTTTTATGTCTAAAATAAATATATATATAAAACACTAAAATAAAATCAATTTCAAATGCTACTGTACTGTCGGTTTAGGAATTACACATTACAAATGTACATTATCAATAATAATATATATATATATATAATCTCACTGTTTTCAGGGTCAAATTTGATATATTCTTCAAGGGTTTCAACGCGGTAAAATGTTAAGGGCTAAGAATACTACACTCAATGGTAGATTAAAGCATAAATCAAATTCATTCTAAATATTTCATTAACACTCACAGTCAGAATTCATAAATCACTGCTGACACATGTACCAAATCTATGGAGTTTTATGGAGAGTTGTAACGGGTGTAAATTCCATGTGGTCCTGAATATATCTTACCAGTTATTACGGACACATCAGTTTAAAATGTATTGTGATTGTGTTTGATTGCTGCAGGTACGTGTCTGCTCCTCGGAGCCTGTGGGAGCTGCTGTTCTTCTGTCTGGGTTGGTGCCGTTGAATGGGAGGTAAGGCTCCTGCCATCGCAGCGGGCCCTCAGGCACCTCACCCAATCCAGCTAACAGGCTCACTGTGGATATTGCTTACACTCACTTCCCAAAACCGATTTGTTTTCCTCCGCTCAACCTGAGCGGCTCTGAAGATGTAATACCATAAAAGCGTGAAATCAATAGCCCCGAAAAGCTACTCTCATTTATTATTTTGATGGCGAAAAACCCAAATAACCAAAGCATTCTGGGTAAGTGTGAGTACTGAGGAACTCAACGACATATGACTACAAAAGAGGACAAATTCTAATGCACTTTTAAAGCTGCAGCTCCTCACACACACACTTAAACAAACAAAATGCACCTTATAGTGAAAGCAGAAAAAGAATCACTCCACATGCACTGCACTCTTTCAGCTCTTAACCTGCACTGTGCAGTGCTGTCCAGCAGATGGCAATGTTTAGGAAATATTTCTAACTTAAAATCAATTCCTTTAGGGCAGTGGTTTTCAAACCTCTCTCTCTCTCTCTCTATATATATATATATATATACTTTTTTTAAATGTTAACTATTTAGTTTATCATGTTATGTGCAGAATGATGATGCATCAGCACACGTGTTATTACAGGAAGTAAATAGAAACATTTGCTAATTTAGTTGTTATAGCACAAAATGTAAAATTATTCAAAGAAGCCATCTTACCCAACTTACTGGAAGCACCCTAGCTGAATATGAGTGACTTTTGATATCATTTTAATGAATATTTATATACATTTTTAAAGTGTCTTTCATGTAAAATACTAAATCAACTATTCTATTTAAAATTGATAAATCCGTTAAATAACTGAATAACCCATGACAGACAAAGCAGAATTCAAGAGATTAATCTAAAAGGGAAACGTTTCCAATTCCTTATATATAGTCATATGCCTATTTACATATTTAATTGCCCATATTTTAATTGAATATATGTCATAATAGCAACACTATGAATTCAAATTGAATAATTTCACTTAAATATCCTATAGCTTTTAATGAAAAGCGAAGATGTCTGAAATGTACATCTATATCATGGAAATATTAAACCATGACCCTAATAATTGCAGTAAGTATTTAGTTTAAAAATAATAACACTAGTAACAACAGCAAGTCACTTGGGGCCTTCTCTGCCAATTCTGGGGGTGGGGGAATATCATCTCACCCCAAGGGGTCTAATTTTATCTTTTTTTTTTTTTTTTTTTTAAATAAAAACTATAAAATGTACTCCACAAATCTAAAAACATTTGTGTCCACAAATCCCTCATTAATAAAAAAAAAAAAAAAAACTAATGTTTATGTTGATTTTCAATATAATACAATGTCATAGATTGATATTTTCCAGAGACACAAAATTAGATCAATTAATAAATCTCACAAATAGCCTATTCATATTTAGACAAATTTACAAAATTAAAAAGTGTAGTAATTTACATATTCATGTACACACAAATGCATAGATGGAAAAACTAAAAAATAATAATGAGATAAGAAATATGGGGAGAAACAAATGAGAGAAAAATGCAAAAAAGTAAGGAGAGAAAAAAAAAAGAAGGTTGCCTTAGGGAAAAACAAGCAAACAAGTCTAAACCAAAGCTAAAGTTTAGAATGTAAAATTCTGCTAATGTATTCAAGTACAATTACAATACAAAGTAAAATCTAAAATATATGACTCAAGAGTTTATAAAGTTCATCACATTCTGCTTTCAAGGAGATTAAACAACTTCAATGTTTTATTCACCTGCTGAAATCACTTTTGAAAGGCAACACTCAGTACATATGTCCATATCCTCTCCTCTCTTTCTCATACTCTCCAGTTCAGCCCTTTTCTCTCTTCTGTTCCTCTTCATTTTCTTTCTCTACCTAAAACCCCTCTCTAATACGTGATGGAATACATTAGAAAGATTGCCTCTCTCCAGCTCAGCAGTGATAATAGCTTACCGGCTGTAGATGAAAATCAAGTCACTTTACTGTAAATGAGCACTGCAAACTGGCTCCTAACACATGTGGAAGGAAATCAATGAGATGTGCTAAAAGTCCCCGGTGCCTTATTTCATCTCCCATTTGAGAAGAATTTGGAATTAGGAGACCTGGAGAAAAAATTGCTCAAATCCATTGAGGATGTAGAGGTGGCGTGATAACACCTATGTGTAATATTTAACAACTGTAAAAAGAAGCTTCATCGCAGATATTTTCACAGAAGCAACTGGTACCCAGCACTGAAACTGTAGAGATGTGTTAGAAACAGGATGAATTAGATATTCAGTCTGAGTTCAAGTGAAGAAAACATTTCTCAAATTATTTGAACAGAAAAAGAATCAAATATATAGGTTGTTCAGATTTATTCTCAAAGAGAATGCAGGAAAAACAGCAGGGACAAACTCATTTCATCTAGTTTCATTTGCACTTTGTTGTTTTTCTTGCCCATACTGAACCAACAGCATTTAAAAACATCCGCAATCTGTCACCACAGGTACAATACTCGTTTGAACCAATTAAGAAGCATTTCCAGGAAGCCCAGCAACAAATCAAAAAGGCTACATGGAATAACTAATCTTTCAGGATGAAAAAGACCGTTATTAATCGGTTCCATTTGTGTGTGGCTGAATGGGAGCACAAATTGTTTCATTCTTCTGAGGAAATATTGAAAGTTGCTGCAGTGCTGCACTGGCTCTAATCACAGGCCTTTCTGTTGCTGATTTACAAGAAAAAAAACAAAATTTTTTGAGAGTCTGAGGACGTGAACAGTTCAGTGTAGAATGTCACGTGTCATCATGAAATTACAGAAATTATAGCATGGCGTAAATGCAGCATATATTATATTTGCTAATATTAAAAAATAAAATTTTAAATAATAATTTTAATTATATTTGTTTACACAACAACTGTGAAATGTTATTATGAAAATATTTTTAAACTGTGTTTAGTCAAAAGAGTTATAGCTCTTGATGTAATTTCAAATACAAAGTACAAAAATGAGAGCGGCTCAGGATTTCACAGAGAGAACAATAAACTTTTGTCTCTCATCTCAAAGGAGAATAGATGAGACTAGTGAATTCAAAAAGCACCTCATCAAGGGTGACTGATGGCCAGTCAAGGATAAAATCAGTGAAACAGCTTTCATAAGTGTGCCTCTTAGATGCAGCTGTCACTCAACCTAAGCTGCTGTTTCAGCGACGTTCCACAAATATGGCATAAAGCCTGTAGGCCATTCTGAAACATTACTAGCACAGATTCAAAGCAACACGGAGAAGGTGCATCAAGCTGCAACTAGCTTTCTCTTTCTCACTCTCAAACGCACACACTGAACTCCTCTCAATCAATCTCTATTCATGAGGTCAACATTACAGCTGTTGTTGCTGCAGAATGCTGCTTTGTGAGTCTTAATATGCCGCTTTTCCATCAGCATTAAAGGCATTTTGTCCCAGAAAAGAGGCAGTGTGGGATAGATGAGAATGAATAGGACGTACTGTCACAGACATGCTCAAGGTACAGGGATCACAGACAAAAGAATGCTCTTCCTTTCTTTTCTATTAACAAACAGAAAGCTGATCTCTAATGCCTCAGTTCTGCTTTATAAATCCATTTTTTAATAGGTAACATTACACATTGTAACTTTCATTACAGGAAAAACATGAATTTCATATAGGAACACGTATGTGCACATCTAGGAGCATGTTAAATTTATGCATTATTTATTTTGCATGTGATCACGTGAACAGCACTTGAGGCATGAAAATTGCATGTGAAACTATCATCACATGAGTCACAATGGGAACATGTGTGAAATGTGCAGTAAGAACAAAATAATTGATACAAGTATAAAAAATATTACACATGTGAAATTCATTCACAGCAGGTCTGTTCCAAAACAGCTACAAAAAAATACAAAAATATTTAATACAAAATAATATTATTGAATATTATTGCTGGAAATAACGTTATGATGTAAATATTCTAGATTAAAAATTAAAGTCACAATTTTCAATTATTTCAACAGCAAAAACTAATACTAGCCTAATTAGCTTACTGAAGACAAGTAATTTTCACTTTGTTAAAAAAAACTAATAAATTATAGAAAAAAGGAAACATTCTAGCTAGTTGCAAAGAAAAACATGTCTCATTTTAACTTAATTTAATGTACTAAAATAACCAAAAATAAAAACTATATTGACAAAAAAAAAAAAGATAAAAATGACAAGCTCAGCACAATATTAAAAGCAAGTACAGGTCAGTATTGTATGGTTTCTGACTTTCCCCAGTCCTCAGTCTTTTGGTATTTCATATGCTAAATCCACCAGAACAGCCATCCACTCAGACTTCCCCATCTTAATCAGCTGTGTGAAAAGGGTTTTCAACTACACAAACCACATCAGTAGTCCAAAACAGTCTTTCCACAGAGTCACTGACCACATACACATGCACACTGATCAATACGGCCTCCATACTCAAACATGCGGTTTAAAGAATGAGTTAAACCCAGCAGACTTCACTTTAGAGTGTGAACTGACGGCCACAACCGCATCCCACCACTGGAAGGTCACAAAGGCCCATTTTCCCCCTCACAGGGGCCATTGCTTAAAGCCAGATCCCCTTGAGTGCCATCACTGTAAATATGAAGAGGTGCGGATAACAGCGCTAGAGAGCAGACACGTGCTGGAAAGAGATGTGATCCATCATCCCATGACAGCAGCAATAGCAGATGTCAGATCCCAAAGCACTCTTGGCCTATCCTGCCTCTGTTTTTCACTCTATGTTACTCCCATGTTTTCCTCCACGGACGTCCTTTCTTCTTTACAATATTATTGCTATCACTACCTGACATGCAGCCGGCTGCTGAGAGAAGCTGATAAGAGGGGGCATGGACAGCGTCTGAAATTGAATTCTGCCCAAATGTGGCATTGATGAAGTGGTTTTCATACCTTGTGCAATTGTCTCTATCGCACGTCCTTTCCAGGCTTATTAAAGATGCCCTGTTTACGACGCCAAAGCCCAGTCATCTCACATTTAAATAACACAATTGGAAAAGCAAATTCTCTATTGGGCCTCTTTATCTCGGTGATGAGGGAGACACTGAAGCTTGTCATAATGAGACTATGTCTCTTTGCTTAATGCCTTTTAAAGAGCATCTACCCCCTCCTTCTCATTCACTCTTTCTCTCTTTCGCTCTCCCTCAGTCTCTCACCCACTTCTTCCCACCCTTAGGCCAGCTTTAATAATAGGATAAAGTTCAGCAAATTGATCCAGTCTCACTGGCTTTGGGGATGAGTCAATAACCCAAGTGTCCCGCTCAGCAAAGAGAGAGAGGGAGAGAGGAGAGAGGGAGGATGGGAGAAAAAGACCAGGTGTTGAACCCCTCGAGGATGAGTTTGTCTGAAAGAAAGAAGGATAGATGAGGGGGAATCAATTTTGAGTCACACTCTTTTTCTCACTTGAAGATGATAAAAATTCCTTCATCTAAAAGTGGAGCTCCCATAAGTTGTATTAGATAAGGAGGGTCCCATCTCAGGGTTGTTTTTTTTAATTAGGCTTTTTTTGCTTTTAAAATGAAAAACAAAAAAGTAATATGTTATTAAAATATATGTTTTTTAATATGAATTGCTATTATTATTATTAGTAGTAGTAGTAGTAGTAGTAGTAGTATTGTTATTGGTATTGTTATTATTATTATATTAATAATACTATTATTATAGTATAATCATTTCAAAATTATTATTATTAATAATGTATTTTATCATTGTTATTGTTATTATCATTATAAACTTTTCACTCAAGGTTGCTTTACAAATAAAAAAAATGGTATACAAAAAATACGTATAATTAAAATGAAAATTAAAAAAAAAATTACTCCTTGTTTCACTATATTTTAGTTTCTTTAGTCAAATTCATAACATATGCAGTACTTGTTAACATGTTTGTATATGGCTATGTTTGCATGCGCTTATATAATGAGATTACAGCAATCCTGTCAAAGCTCATATAAACAGAATTAGGGCTGCACAATAAACCGCATGCGATATTTAATGTGCATCTTGTCAGTAAAGCCGGTTCTGTAATCAGCGGTAAATCTCCATCACGTGCGTGCTTTCACATGGAGCAGCATTTACTACACTATCATATAAGAATGTGGTTTTGCGCCGCTTGTCATTAACAACGGCTCTGTGTAGTAAATGCTGCTCCATATGAAAGCACGCACGTGATGGAGATTTACCGCTGATTACAGAACCGGCTGACAAGATGCGCATTAAATATCGCATGTGATTTATCATGCAGCCCTAAACAGAATACTGTGATTATACTCATAATTAGAGTAACCACAACTGCCATTACCATAACAAAAACGGAGTACTGTGATTTTAAACTGACTACACAGTTATGTAAGCAGCACTTTAAATCGTATTTCTTCCACTTCACGCAATATGAACACTGTTTCTCACATTAAAAAGGTTTGTCCCTATCATGTAAACCTTCATTCAAATAATTCCTTACACTGGTCATTTTTAATAATCAGACATGCTGTGTACATGTAAACACAACCAATGATTGAACCAATGGACTGAATCCACTGAGATCCTGAGTCAGATGCCCCATGCCAAAGAACAGATAGTAACTGATTTGCCAAAGTTTGCACACTTCAGGGCATGGGAAAATATTTAAGAGACCATTTGCATCAATTAAACAAGACTCAGTCATAAAACTAAACGGATTCACTGTCGTTGTCTTCAACTATACGTTTCAGAAACATGCTATTATTTGCTGTAACCAATTTACTGCACACTAGTTTATTGGGTCCCACTTTATATTAAGAGGCCCTAATACCTGTGTACTTACATAGTAACTAGATGTGTACGTAGTATGTAACCACAGTTTAAGTACACATATTTCTGTAACTAGACACATGTAACAACCCTCCGAATGGTTTGTGTAAGTACAAATGTGTAACAGGACATATATAACTACATTTTGTAACAACAATATGTATAAGAGTAATTGGAACAATTTGATCCAGGGGGTGGAGATGGGTAGGTTTAGGGGTGGAAATGGGATCCAGGGGGTGGAAATGGGTAGGTTTAGGGATATGTACAGTGGGCGGAGTTGGATCTCAAGTTGGTGGAGTTGGTGCATCACTGTGTACTTACGTGGTAACTCACTTAATATGAAGTGTAACATTCTGGACACCAACCACAATTTATATGTAAAGCCTAACTTACTGGCCGCTGCTGTGTAACATCAGAGTAATTACATGGTAAATCCATAGGAATTGTTTACTTAATATAAAGTGCAACACTTTCTTTACCAAAAAGTGCTGTTAGTCCTGTTACACATTTGTATTTACACATACCATTCAGTGGGTTGTTACATATGTGTAGTTACACAAACATTACAGCTGTAGATACTATGTACCAATGTGTACTTACACTGTGGTTACATACTATGTACACATCTAGTACATGTAGTTACTATGTAAGTACACAGGTATTAAGGCCACTTAATATAAAATGGGACCACGGTATTTGCTTGGTTGTTATATATGTCAATAAATACAAAAAACAAAACAAAAAAAACCCTCTCATCTAATTGGCCAATTCCCAACAAGTTCTTTCTGTGACATTAATCAAAGCCACTAAAAGCAAGCCTGCAACCATTAACCGAAATGGCTAAAGCTAACACTTCCGGTCTGGCAGTAAGTGGTAAAGGAGACCAGAGGCTGTTTTGTTTTAAATGGATGTCAATGGAGGAGCTTATCATTTAATGAATCGACAGCCTATCAGCTAATCTTCAACATGTTTTACACTAAGCAATACTTTTGGATTG
>NW_015646289.1:260201-262903 GCF_001515625.1 Sinocyclocheilus rhinocerous | reverse complement strand
ACAACGAGAATAAAAGTTACGCCTTCTTTCTTTGAGTGAACATTTGGGCGGTGTTACGTAAATCTTCCCACATAGTGACGTAGACATGTGGGGGCGTGTTAGAATGTGCCGTTTTAGGTAGGTGTGGCTGACTCTTAACTTTCGCATCATATGACCCCTTTAATGAATCGACAGCCTATCTGCTAATCTTCAACATGTTTCACACTAAACAATACTTTTGGATTGAACCATTTTTAGAGTTTACCACGAAAAAAATGCAGTTTTATGAGAGAAGTCACTGACTTTTTGCGACAGCTGGGATTCAGCTTACGGCACTTCCCATTCATTACTATGGTATACGTAAACGGCGACTGAGTGTCGTACAACTCTGAAATTCAATGACGTCAAGGCTGTAATGTGATTGGTTATTAAGGGACACGTGATCCAAGTTAGCCGTTACGCTTTATCCAATAGTAAGTAATACAGACCCTCTCATCTCCCTATAGTAAGACAATCTCTGCATTAATTACAAAAAAGACCATCCAGATCAACTCAACATGAGGTTGAGTAAACAATGTCAGTTTTCATCATTGGGTTAACTATCCCTTTAAAGGGCACCTATTATGCCCCTTTTTACAAGATGTAATATTGGTCTTGGGTGTCCCCAGAATGTGTCTGTGAAGTTTCAGCGGCGTCGCATATACGTCTCTGCATTGCATATCTACAGCAATAAACAGCTGGTAGAAGCAACATAACTGAAAGTGAGAGAACCGGTGTTTAGCCGTACATATGGGAAGCCAAATGCACTGAAAGTGGGACGCAACAGCACGATGTTACAGAGCTAGCACAGCACTGACCTGTCAACGGCGCGGATCAACTGACCGAGCTACCGAACGAATCTCGCTCTACGAACGGCACAAACTAATCTCACAAGCGCAGCACTGATCAGTTAAAAAATACTTAATGTACGCACACAAATACGGTTAAAACCCTAAGCAATATAACGACATGATATTCACAAAGGAGTCTGGAGTGATACACGTATCTAGGTAGATTTTGAGGCGCATTACCTTGAAAAATGAAAGTAATCCACAGCGTCTTCAGCAGCTCAGATGTTGGGAGAAAATGAAGACTCTTATGTTCAGTCTTGCATCCAAACACAGAGCATCGAGATTGCTTGCGAGACATTGTTGACGTTACAGCTGCTCGTGCGTGGAGAAAAAGGAGCGTACAACCACTGAGGGCAGAAACTATCGCAATGCAGGGCTGTCAATCAACCCCCGTGGGCTGGCCCTATACAATGTGACGTCACACTGCATGAGAATCAAAACGGCAGGTCTAGTGAGACTGACTTGGTTTAAAGGGGATTAAAAAATGAGGAGTGGGTGGATTTTTATCATTGTAGGGTGGTTGTGTTGACACGCTGCCAATAGGGGTGGTCGATATAGCCTCAAAATTATATCACGATATTTCAAGAATATTTGCAATAATGATATTTATGACGATATAGAAAAAAATATGGAACAATGTGTTATTGGTGATAGCAGCTGGCAGGCAGCAGCATTTATTAGTGCAAACACAATGAAGGGTATTTTTCATCCTTTTCCAATGAGCTACTGTCACTGATGACAGACTACCTAATTCGAAGTGTAAATCTATTGTCATAAGGTGGCAAAAGCAGCATTATAGTGCAACAGTAGTGACCAGTGTTGGGCAAGTTACTTTTAAAAAAGTAATTAGTTATAGTTACTAGTTACTTCTCACAAATAGTAACTTGAGTTATAACTGAGTTACATTAACCAATTACCAGGGAAAGTAACTATTGCGTAACTTTTATTTTTTTAAATGTTCAAATGTCAAATAACTTGGATGCCTCCAATATTAAATGTTAAATGAATGAAATGGACACTACATGGAATAAATTATTATTTTTAAACATTGTACACTAATACAAAACAACAATTTAAAAATACTTATTTAACACTGAACATTTTTTAACATTCTAGCAGACATTATACCAACAAAGCACAATTTAATTTAAAATGAATAAGTTAGTGAAATAATATTTTGTGGCCATTTTTGAGACCCCCTTCTTGAATCAGGCATGCAAATAAATGCAGCCTTGCTGAGCAGAAAGGAATTCTTTTAAAACATTAGAAAATATTACAGATCCAATTTGAACACTATGTATGAATGTTATAATAAATGTATTAGACCTGTTGAAATTATTAGCAATATTATTGTCTTACTTTTTAATTTTATTTAACAGAACAACAGTAAAATTACAATACTAACATTTATGAATGTTGATGGAGCTTTTATTTTGATGGAAACCCGCAGGAAGTCCTCAGTGCTTCTTTTTGTTGACAGCAGCAGATTTATAAATTATTCTCATTACTGCACGTATCACATTGTCACATGCCTTGTAAAAATTAATAAAAATGTTACAGAGCAACTGACGAGTAACACAGTTTCAGCGCAGATTTCCCTCGCGGTTTGGACTTTGAATATGGCTAACGAGCTCGAGCAGCGCTGTTTGAACGTATGCAATTCATGCGTGTATTAGAAAACATAACGTTCTGCAGTGTATTTAATTGTTTAAGGCCATTTCGTGATTTTAATCATCATACAGTAACCAGCAACAACCACCCCTTCCTCTTCTCATCGAAGACATGAGATGCAGTACTAAACAGTCTCTCGCTGTCGGTGCTTGTAATGATTTT
>NW_015646289.1:256516-259199 GCF_001515625.1 Sinocyclocheilus rhinocerous | reverse complement strand
TTATGCCCCTTTTTACAAGATGTAATATTGGTCTTGGGTGTCCCCAGAATGTGTCTGTGAAGTTTCAGCGGCGTCGCATATACGTCTCTGCATTGCATATCTACAGCAATAAACAGCTGGTAGAAGCAACATAACTGAAAGTGAGAGAACCGGTGTTTAGCCGTACATATGGGAAGCCAAATGCACTGAAAGTGGGACGCAACAGCACGATGTTACAGAGCTAGCACAGCACTGACCTGTCAACGGCGCGGATCAACTGACCGAGCTACCGAACGAATCTCGCTCTACGAACGGCACAAACTAATCTCACAAGCGCAGCACTGATCAGTTAAAAAATACTTAATGTACGCACACAAATACGGTTAAAACCCTAAGCAATATAACGACATGATATTCACAAAGGAGTCTGGAGTGATACACGTATCTAGGTAGATTTTGAGGCGCATTACCTTGAAAAATGAAAGTAATCCACAGCGTCTTCAGCAGCTCAGATGTTGAGAGAAAATGAAGACTCTTATGTTCAGTCTTGCATCCAAACACAGAGCATCGAGATTGCTTGCGAGACATTGTTGGCGTTACAGCTGCTCGTGCGCGGAGAAAAAGGAGCGTACAACCACTGAGGGCGGAAACTATCGCAATGCAGGGCTGTCATTTTTTTTTTTTTAATGTTCAAATGTCAAATAACTTGGATGCCTCCAATATTAAATGTTAAATGAATGAAATGGACACTACATGGAATAAATTATTATTTTTAAACATTGTACACTAATACAAAACAACAATTTAAAAATACTTATTTAACACTGAACATTTTTTAACATTCTAGCAGACATTATACCAACAAAGCACAATTTAACTTAAAATGAATAAGTTAGTAAAATAATATTTTGTGGCCATTTTTGAGACCCCCTTCTTGAATCAGGCATGCAAATAAATGCAGCCTTGCTGAGCAGAAAGGAATTCTTTTAAAACATTAGAAAATATTACAGATCCAATTTGAACACTATGTATGAATGTTATAATAAATGTATTAGACCTGTTGAAATTATTAGCAATATTATTGTCTTACTTTTTAATTTTATTTAACAGAACAACAGTAAAATTACAATACTAACATTTATGAATGTTGATGGAGCTTTTATTTTGATGGAAACCAGCATGAAGTCCTCAGTGCTTCTTTTTGTTGACAGCAGCAGATTTATAAATTATTCTCATTACTGCACGTATCACATTGTCACATGCCTTGTAAAAATTAATAAAAATGTTACAGAGCAACTGACGAGTAACACAGTTTCAGCGCAGATTTCCCTTGCGGTTTGGACTTTGAACCCTGGCTAACGAGACAGCGCCGCAAGCTCATGCAGTGCTGTTTGTACACATGCAATTCATGCGTGTATTAGAAAACATAACGTTCTGCAGTGTATTTAATTGTTTAAGGCCATTTCGTGATTTTAATCATCATACAGTAACCAGCAACAACCACCCCTTCCTCTTCTCATCGAAGACATGAGATGCAGTACTAAACGGTCTCTCGCTGTCGGTGCTTGTAATGATTTTTGCGTCTTTCTCGGGCAGTTTTAAATGCCTCCACACTGCTGAAATGTTTGCTGCATTAGTGCGCGCCTCTATTTGATCGCGTCACATCATTGTTCAGTAAAATTTATTCGGTCTTTTTGCTTATTCGGCCAAACACAGAGAGAGCTTTTTTTTGCTATTTTCATCCGAATAATTTTGGCTGCCGAATATTCGGTGCATCCCTAGTAAATACGTCATCGCTATATCATTGATATCGCGATATGACACTTTTTTTATCATGTAAAAATGTATACCGGTGTTACCGTGGACGGTATGATATGGCACATCCCTAACTGCCAACACACAAGTGGTAAAAGTGGATTTTGCATAATAGGTGCCCTTTAAAAGATCAAATAAAGAAAAAGAAAGTGCTTTCCAGGAAAAACTTTTTTGAAGTATTAAAGGATTAGTTCACTTCAAGAATAAAAATGTCCCGATAATTTACTTACCCCCATATCATCCAAGATGTTCATGTCTTTCTTTCTTCAGTCGAAAAGAAATTAAGGTTTTTGAGGTAAACATTCCAGGATTTTTCTCCATATAGTAGACTTCAATGGGAGCCAACGGGTTTAAGGTCCAAATTGCAGTTTCAATGCGGCTTCAAAGGGCTCTACACAATCCTAGCCAAGGAATTAGGGTCTTATCTAGTGAAACCATAAGTCATTTTGACATGAGGGTGAGTAAATTATCAGGAAATTTTTATTCTGGAAGTGAACTAATCCTTTAAGATAACAAACGCACTAGGGCTGCAACAAACGATTATTTTGATAATCGATTATTAGACCGGTTAATCGACTAATCGTCGGTTATTTCCGCTTATTAATCAGTAGACATTTCTGGATTATTCAGCTTTTGCAAGCAGTTAAAATATTGAGTTATACATATTCTAACAAATAAATTAAGGTAATCACTTCAGCTTTTGAAAGTCATATTATGTAATTACAATTATACAATACATTTATACAAATAAATATATTTGGCACACAAAATGAGATGGCAGAGAAACTCTTATTCACCATTTAATTAGCTATATGAAAAAGTAGCTGAATGACACATCATTCTGCCTAAAATATCTTTTTGTAAGTCATATGGATAAGAAACAAAATAA
>NW_015646289.1:251383-255412 GCF_001515625.1 Sinocyclocheilus rhinocerous | reverse complement strand
AGATAACAAACGCACTAGGGCTGCAACAAACGATTATTTTGATAATCGATTAATCTAACGATTATTAGACTGGTTAATCGACTAATCATCGATTATTTCCGCTGATTAATCAGTAGACATTTCTGGATTATTCAGCTTTTGCAATCAGTTAAAATATTGAGTTATACATATTCTAACAAATAAATTAAGGTAATCACTTCAGCTTTTGAAAGTCATATTATGTAATTACAATTATACAATACATTTATACAAATAAATATATTTGGCACACAAAATGAGATGGCAGAGAAACTCTTATTCACCATTTAATTAGCTATATGAAAAAGTAGCTGAATTTTAATACTGTAAAGCTGCTTGATTTAAGGCTATTGCATAAAGTACTATATAAATAAACGTGACTGGACTTTACACTGAAGTACCGAACTGCAGAGCTCCTGCAAACATCCACATCGCTGTAATCAGATGTGTTTTGAACTGCTGCTTTCTCACTGTTGTCCATTTTTGTTGTGTTTATTTCGTTACTGAGAGGAAAGCGCGCAGTATATGTTTACATATTCATCCAAACGCCGCTCAGCAGCCTCAGGTTCGGCTGTTTGCTCTGAACTGAAGTGCTGTCTTCTTCTCTTGAATTGCATCAGGAGAGCTGAATTACAGTCTTGCGCTACAGCGCCACACTGGTCAAACCGCGTTATTGCAGGCTCTTACATTAGGTCATATGAGATCAAACGACTACTCGACAACAAAAATATTTGTCGACAATTTTTTATTGTCGATAATGTCGACTAATCGTTTCAGCCCTAAAACGCACACAATGCATATGACACAGAACATCATTTCGATAAGGATAAAACAGCGCTTTGAAGATGATATCAGAAGAGAATGACTTATGGGCTGCACTGTCTACAGAAATGTCCAAAGACTCAAGAGACCACCTCAGGAAAAACAGCAAATGTCTCTTCTTCTGTGCCGCTTTCACCTCAGCCTCTGCTCTATCCCTCTACTTTGTTTCTCTCTAAATCTTTCTTGTTCTCTCTGTCTCCCTTTCAGTATGCAGGTGAGGTTGAAACCCAGCTTGACCTTGTGTCTAGCTTCAGTCAAATCAGACTGCCTCCTCTGTGCTGTGTTTAACAGAAACAAAGCCCAAATATATCCATATATCCCCAAGCCTCTGCCTTTCTGTGCCAGTCACACTGCCCTGCAAGATTTTGTTTGTTTTTGGTCTCTTTTTACACTTTTAAAAGGAATGAGGAACAAACACTTCAACACTGTGGTGGGATCGAATAACAGGCCTGCTCTTATACTATATATGTTATTAACATGAGGTTAATAAATCTAATTCATTTTTTGGTAGTAGATACTACCATCACACAATCTCGTGACTCAGCAAAAAGCAAATGCACAAAAGCTCATTAGAAGAACGCACATGAGGATATGAGTAAATTGTAAACAATCTTAGAGAACATTGCTTGAATGAACCAAAAGTGCTTTAATAGTTTGTAGAAGGTCACACAATATGAATGAAAGATGTTACACTTGTATGCAATCTATCATGTTAAACAGTGGGCCCTAATGGATGGTCCTAATAGCCCATCTCCAGCTCTGCCGGGCCTCTAAACGCTTAAACATACCCCTGCTACCACTTCAGAGTCATGTGACCCTGCATTTGGGTTGCTCCTCTCTGCTTATTTTCCAACTCAAGAGCTTTTTCTCCCCAACAAATAATGGAAGATGAGAGCAAATGCAGAAAAAAGCACTTGAGCTAAACAACAGGCCGATGAGGCAACTTTTTTTCCCCCCTTTCATTAGTATTTTCTTTTGGTTTTTGGAACACTTTGATCACTAAGCACCATGTTTGGCACTCAGCTGGCTAAACGTGAGAAGCCATTTGACTTCCAGAAAATTACTACATTTTGCTGTGCTTCAACAATGTGTTGACTTTGAAAAAAATGTACACTTTGTTAAATGAACCCTGGGGATTTTAATGAAATCATACACTGAACAACGTGAAAAATAAAGCTTTTAAAAAGAAAAAGAAAAGAAAAGAAAAAAGGTTGGCTGTCTTTATTTCCTTCTTGCACTTTATAATCCAAATATGTACAATTTCGATAAAACTATTAAAATGTATATCCCTTAACTGCCTTTAAGCTCTACAAAGGAAACGTTATAATGTCGGAGAGATGCCAGTCACTGTCTGTTTCATTGTATAGAAGAGACCAATTTCGTACCAACTCCTCCTTTAAATATTTTTTTCTTAGATAAATTAACAATTATAGAACTTTGTATCACAGTCCAAAAAGGCAAACTGTCATGCACAGCAGATAAACAAGTAGAATGCTGGAAAATTAAATGTTCCACTATCCTTTTTTTCTTTCTTCTTTCTTTATCACATTGTGCACATTGACCCAGCAGACTTTGTCAACATTGTTTACTTTCCTTGAAAGGAAGCTGCTGTCAAAGCACCTGAAACTTATTGAGGTGGCAAAACAGCAAGAACAACATCAGAGAGTCTAAATACAACTCATACCTCTGTTTGAGAGCACTGGAACACACAGCTGTATAGAAGTGTCAGTTTTACAGAAGTATTTTGTGTACACAACTCTCAACTATAATGGAGTACTGGATCCACATTATAACTTGAAAACTATGAAGACGTGCAACTGGATTTTAAAATTAGGGTTGTTGTTTTTTGTTTTGTTTTTTGGACAGTATAACATGAATTTTTAAATAATAGCCTATAATGTATTAATTGTAAAGATGTAGAAAGCATAGCACCCTATTTCATTTATAAATGTATTTATAATTTTACAAATTTTATGATCTGCTAAATTATGCAATGATTTAAAATATCTGTGCTATCATTAACAAGATTTCTACACTGCTGTAATGTCTTTCCCCCAAAGCAAACATTCTACAACTGTAGACAAGAAGAACTGCACACACAACAATACTTGAGAGTTCTTGCCTTTTTTCTAGTCTAAAACCTATTTCTAATTCAACTTGTATGGGACTTGAGGATACTTCAGACAAATAATACATTCTATATATCTTCACAGGATTGACTGCTCAAGTATGACAACTTTTCACATTTGTATTAGATTAAAAGTGTGCCACCCTGTTCTGCACTTGGAAAAACAGACTATTAAACCAGTAGTCAATCTTCCGTTGTTTAGCCTCATGATCACTGAAAAACAGCAGAGGTGGATTTTGGATTGCAACAACAGAACGACTGGAACGAAGAGGAGGACTTGGAAAGAGAGTCTGATGTTAGTCCACTTGGCCCATTTTTTCCATGAAACAAGATACCCAGAGGACTGGGCTGGCCAGTGGGAGGTTTTCAGTGACAAATATGAGAAAGGCTGGACTCCTTAGAGGTTTTCTCTGCACCTATTTAAGTTAATCGGCCGGTCGATGTAGAGCTAACAGTTCCAGTTCACAGATGTCAGCTATTGATGTTAGTATCCTGTGATTGTTTCTAATTATGAGCCACCATCACTGCCTGGCCCATAAAGAATTCAGCTCTAAAAAGAGGAACAGAGAAAAGAGGTCCCAAAGACAACTCTGAGAACGGCCACAATCTTCACACTGTCAAGACTGTTCATTATTGAATTCAAACCATAATTGTGGTATCATGTGGTGTCTGTTTTCTATCTTTGCAATCTCACATCACTCATTGACTATCAGAGAAGCCAGAGCAAACTTCTGGGGCGAAGCAGAAGATGACTATCCTTTAATCCAACAATCATTATCTACCAAACACATATCTACCTTAACCATCCATTCCAAAATACAAGGGAAAACAATTATTCATCCATCCGTAAGTGAAGATCTCTCTATACACAAATCCATCTACAAATTCATCAGTTCATCCAACCATCCATGCACCTACCAACCTGTCTACCCATCCATCATTCTACAGTATCTATTCATCATTCCATCATTGGTTAGATATTCCATTTATAACCAATTATCTACCCAACTATCTAGGCATCCATCAATCTGTCTAACTGTCCTATTTATCTGTATAACCAT